>NW_024100222.1:0-21992 GCF_016545835.1 Crotalus tigris
TCAAGTGCAAGTGTTACCTTTCCTTATCAAGGCATAATGCAGAGGTTCCCAACCATTTGGGCACCAGGGAATGGTGCCATGGATAAAGGGTTTCCGCGGACCAGAGGGGGTATGGTTTTGAATACCTGCATCCTGAGGATGGAGTTTGCTTGTTTGTGTGGCCTGCTTGGTGGCATGGTGCGGTCCAGTGCTGGTCCACAGACTGAGGGTTGAGGACCCCTGGCATAATAGATCAACAAGTAGTGGAAGACCACCCACCTCCCTCCATATCCTAAGTCTTTGAAGAATACAAGACTCAACTAAACTTACCACACAGTGTAGGAGGCTCCATCACAGCCAAAGGCTAATAGGACTTGAGCTGGAGACATTTTCTTGCTGTCTTGGTCTTCTTTTTTCTTTCTTCGCTTTTGTTTCTTCCTCTGCTGTGCACAGCAAGGGTTGTCTCTTTTGAGGAACATTTGTCAGCAAGAGTGCACTTGCTCTCCACTCAGTCTGCAAAGCTAAAAAAACTATAAAATCTTTTATAGATCAACAGCCACACCTAGCAGTAGAAAAGGACTGTTGAGGTTTTATTTCAGGTTCTGAAAACCATTACCATGGCTAAAATTATGCCAGGCAAGAAAACCATAAAGTTTATAATCTATCAACAGCCATGCCTAGCTTTAAAAGGGGCCATTGAGAGTCCCCCCCCCCAGTTCTAAGAACCATTGCCATGGCTAAATTTACGCCTGGCAACAAACATTTAAAACTTTATTATCTACAATTCAGTTGTGATTGAGTTGGTGAAGTAGCATTCTTGATGGAGACCATATTAATTCTTGTGTTCTATTCCTTCTTCCTCCATTTTCACCATCAACACTGCAGGCTGGCAGCTGAGTCTTCTATCTTCTAAGATGGTGTAGTAGAAGCCTTTGAGTTAAAAAAAATAGTATTACTTCAGTTGCCCCTGGAGTTTTACTCCTAAGAATGCACAAAGTATAGTGGTTACTATGACCTCAGATGCAGGTGTTACCGTTCCTTATCTAGGTATAATGCAGAGGTTCCCAACTGTTTGGGCACCAGGGAATGGTGCCGTGGATAAAGGGTTTCCGCGGACCAGAGGGGGGGGGTGTTGAATACCTGCATCCTGAGGATGGAGCTTTGCGTGTTTGTGTGGCCCACTTGCTGGCATGCTGCAGTCTGGTGCTGGTCCACAGACCAGGGATTGGGGAGCCCTGGCATAACGGATCAAGAAGTAGGGAAGACCACCCGCCTCCCTCCATATCCTTTGAAGAATACAAGACTAAACTAAACTTATCTCACAGCGTAGGAGGCGCCCTTACAGCCAAAGGCTAATAGGGCTTGAGCTGGAGACATTGTCTTGCTGTCTTGGTCTTCTTTTTTCTTTCTTTGCTTTTGTGTCTTCCTCTGCTGTGCACAGCAAGGGTTGTCCCTTTCGAAGAACATTTGTCAGCAAGAGTCCACTTGTTTCTCCACTCAGACTGCAAAACTAAAAAAACTATAAAATCTTTTGTAGATCAACAGCCACACCTAGCATTAGAAAAGGGCTGTTGAGGATTTATTTCAGGTTCTGAAAACCATTGCCATGGCTAAAATTATGCCAGGCAAGAAAACCATAAAGTCTATAATCTATCAGCAGCCATGCCTAGCTTTAAAAGGGGCCATTGAGAGTCCCCCCCCCAGTTCTAAGAACCATCGCCATGGCTAAATTTATGCCTGGCAACAAACATTTAAAACTGTATTATCTACAGCTCAGTTGTGATTGAGTTGGTGAAGTAGCATTCTTGATGGAGACCATATTCATTCTTTTCTTCCATTCCTTCTTTCTCCATTTTCACCATCAACACTGCAGGCTGACAACTGTGTCTTCTGTTTTCTAAGATGGTATAGTAGACGCCTTTGAGATTAAAAAAAAATATCAATGTTACATCAGCTGCCCCTGTAGTTTTACTCCTAAGAATGCACAATACACAATGGTTACTATTAGCTCAGATGCAGGTGTTACCATTCCTTATCTAGGCATAATGCAGAGGTTCCCAACCTTTGGGGCACCAAGGACCGGTGCCGTGGAGAAAGGTTTTCTGTGGACCAGAGGGGGTGTGGTTTTGAATACTGCCTGAATCTTGAGGATGGAGCTTTGCTTATTTGTGTGGCCCACTTGCGGGCATGCTGCGGACCAGTGATGGTCCACCGACCAGGGGTTGGGGACCCCTGGCATAACGGATCATCCGCCTCCCTCCATACCCTGAGACTTTGAAGAATACAAGACTCAACTAACCTGACCTCACAGTGTAGGAGGTGCCATCACAGCCAAAGGCTTGAGCTGGAGACATTTTCTTGCTATCTTGGTTCTACTTTCTTTCTTCTTCTTTCTCTTTGGTTTCTTCCTCTGCCAGGCCCAGCATGCGTCGTCTCTTTCGAGGAACATTTGGCAGAAGAGCGCAACTTGTTCCTCCGCTCAATCTGCAAAGCTAGGAAACTATAAAATCTTTTATAGATCAACGGCCCCACCTAGCATTAGAAAGGGGCCATTGAGGTTTCCTTTCTGGTTCTAAGAACCATCGTCATGGCTAAAATAATGCCAGCCAGAAAACTATAAAATCTATTATAGATCAACAGCCACACATAGCATTAAGAAGGGCCATTGAGGTTTTCTTTCTGGTTCTAAGAACCATCACCATTGGCTAGAATTATGCCAGGCACAAATCTATAAAATCTATTATTAATCACCGGCCACACTGATCATTTAAATGGGCCGCTGAGGTTTCCTTTCTGGTTCTAAGAACCATCACCATGGCTAAAATTATGCTAGGGAAGAAAGGTGTGAAATCAAATATCACTCATAATACCAGGTAGCAGCCAGAATATATAATGAAAACTCTTTAATTTCACAATAAATTCAAAGACCTAACCATAGTTACAGTTGGGAAACTGACTATCCTAGACCAGGGATAGGCAACCTTGGCTCTTTTATGACTCGTGGACTTCATCTCCCAGAATTCCTGAGCCAGCCATTCTGGCTCAGGAATTCTGGGAGTTGAAGTACACGAGTCATAAAAGAGCCAAGGTTGCCTACCCCGTCGTAGACCAAGCAATGTCCAAAAACATTAATAAATTTCTAGGAGCCTGTCACTCTGACAAATTAGCCATGAATAGACAGACAGAAACAATATGTACCCACTTTGCAAAAAAGACAACACCTCTTCAACAGCAATCCACACTGAGATATGCATAGATTAACACTATGATTAACATCAGACCAGCAATCAAGAAGTAAACAATGTCCTAATCAAGGAACTGCCAAAGACGCTAACAACAAATAGCACAACAAAGAACCTCCAAGACCATTTTTTTAAAAAACTGCTAAAGCAAGCCTTAGGGCAGTGATGGTGAACCTTTTAGATCTTTTAGAGTGTCCAAAAGCCGCCCTGCCCCAGCTCTCGCCCGCCCGCCTCCCCATCCCGCTCTGCCATCCCGCAGGGCCACCTACCGCCTCCATGGCCCGTCGCAGATCTCCCAGGTGGTCCTGCAGTGCCATGGCAGCCACGCCTTCTGCCTGCGCCCCACAGCATCATCTGCATGCGACAGGGTGCGAGGGCGGAGTCTGGTCCCCACTGCCCGGCTGCCATGTCCTTGGCTGGGCTGCTGCGCACGGGCCACACCCAGGGGTGATTCTCCTCCGGGGGTCTGCTGGAGAAGAGGGGGCCGCGGGGGGAGGTGGGGCTGGGGCGAAGGCGCGCGTGCCCATAGAGAGGGCTCTGAGTGCCACCTCTGTCCCACGTGCCATAGGTTCGTCACCACTGCCTTAGGGTAAATTTCAGCAAGGCCCAAACAGTACTGGCCAGGCTTCCTCAATTTCATGATACACCGAAGAGTGAATTAAACCATATGTCTTACTGTTGATGTCTTCTTCTTCGTCTACAGGTCATTTTGGATTCGTGCCTTGAAAGTCAACATTACTTCAGTTGGAACTGGGGTTTTACTCCTAAGAATGCACAATACACAGTGGTTACTATTACCCCAGACACAGGGGTTACCCTTGCTTACCTAGGCATAATTACTGGAAGACCATCCACCTCCCTCTATCTCCTAAAGCAGGGGTCTCCAAACCTGGCCCTTTTATGACTTGTGGACTTCAACTCTCAGCACGCTGGCTGAGGAATTCTGGGAGTTGAAGTCCACAAGTCATAAAAGGGCCAGGTTTGGAGACCCCTGTCCTAAAGCTTTAAAGAATATAAGACTCAACTAAACATACCTCTCAGCGTAGAGTGTGCCATCACAGCCGAAGACTAAGAGGGCTTGCGCTGGAGACATTTTCTTGCTCTTTTTTTCTTCTTTTTTCTTCTTTCTCCTTTGTTTCTTCCTCAGTCGTGCCCGGCAACGTTGTCTCTTTCGAAGAATATTTGGTAGAAGAGTGCACTTCCTCTGCTCAGTCTGCAAAGCTACAAAACTATAACATCTTTTACAGATCAATGGCCAACCTAACATTAAAAAGGGCCATTGATGTTTTCTTTTTGGTTCTATGAACCATTGCCAAGGTTAAATTTCCAGACCAACAATCAAGAAGTAAACAATACCCTAATCAAGGAGTTGCCAAAGAAGCTAACAACACATAGCGCAACAAACAACCTCCAAGACCATTTTCGCTAACACTGAAAGGAGCCACTAGAACAGTGATGGCGAACCTTTTAGAGACCGAGTGCCCAAAAACTTGCCCCGACCCCGCTCCACCCTTCCATCCCCACCCCCCACCCCCCCACCCACAGGACCACTTACCACCTCCATGGCCCTCCGCAGATTGCCCAGGCAGCCCAGCAGCACTATGGCAGCCACGCCCTCTGCCCGCGCCCTGCAGCATCAGCTGCATGATGGGGTGTGAGGGCAGAGTCTTGTCTACGCTGCCTGGCTGCCATATCCTTGGCTGCGCTGCTCCGTGTGGGCCACGCTCGAGGGCGAGTCTCCTTCAGGGGAGCTGCGGGAGAGGAGGGGGTCGCAGGGGGAGGCAAGGCTGGGGCAACAGCACATGTGCCCACAGAGAGGGCTCCGAGTGCCATAGGTTCGCCACCACTGCACTAGAACAAACTGGGAACAAACTGCACTACACCAGGGGTGTCAAATTGCCGGCCCATGGACCGGACAGGTCACGTGGAAGCCACGCCCACCCCATTGCCGGCAAGGGCAAAACCAGCCCGATGCGTTGCATGTCGTCACATGACGTCACGAGTTTGGACATGCTTGGTCTACAAGAAAACCGCCAAGCTCAGAGAGCACCAAAGACACCTCATTTCAACTGTTAACCAAAAATATTCTTCTTTATTGGTATTCCTCATATTAAAATGCATCACCAGGTTTACTTTTGCTTCTAAGAAGTCTGGCTAGTATTGGCATTATTTCCAAGGGTGTGAAGGTGGGAGGGAGGTGATCCCTTCCGGCTTGAGTCTCACTGAGGGAGTCCTCAGGTACTGGAGTAGGCTGGTATCTGTCTGATTCTAAGATCTACAGCCAATAGCTAAAATTGTCTTGGGTCAGAAATTTTTTTGCTACTTTTTAGGCATGTTTGTCACACTTATGACTGCTCTTTTTACCCTTGATACTTTGTAATGTTTTAAAAAAAACTTTGCTAAAGCAAGTCTTAAGATAAACTTTAGCAAGACCCAAAGATTTTTGCAGTAGTTAACATGTTGCAAACAGTATCTGCCAGGCTTCCTCACTTTCATAATACACTGGAGAGTGAATTAAACCATCTGTCTTACTGTTGATGTCTTCTTCTTCGTCTACATGGATTCATGCCTTTGAAATTAAAAAAAAAAAAATCAACATCACCAAATGACCATGGATGTTCAGAGGTTAGAAAAGCAATCAGTCAAAGGGGTTTTATGTGTTTTATCCTACTTGTCAAAGAAGGCAAGATACAATAACTTGTAACATTGCTCCCTTAAGACACTAGCCTGTTTTCTACATGTTTTGCTTCTTTTAAGGCAGAGGTCTTCAAACTTACCCCTTTTAGGACTTGTGGATTGGCCCGCTGGCTGAGGAATTCTGGGAGTTGAAGTCCACAAGTCATAAAACGGCCATGTTTGAAGACCCCTGGACTTCAACTCCCAGAATTCCTCAGCCAGGCACGCTGGCTGAGGAATTCTGGGAATTGAAATACAGAAGTCATAAAAGGGCCACATTTGAAGACCCTTGAACTTCAATTCCCAAAATTCCTGAGCCAGCCATGGTGAGGGGAAAGGGAAGTTTCCAAGCTGAGCCATGCTGGATCAGGAATTCTGGGAGTTGAAGTTCACAAGTTATAAAAGAGCCAAGGCTGCCTACCCCTGCGCTAGTTTCTTGTCTTGTTAACTTGTTAAACTATAGGGTTTCCTCCCTGAGCAGAGGGTTGGACTAGATGACCTCTAAGATCCCTTCCAACTTTATTATTATATATTTTACTTTTAGGGGCTTGTGCGTTGATTAAAATTACCTCAGAGTCCAAAAAAATTACTTTATTCCTGAGAGCAAAATCAATTCCTGAGATAATTTTACATTTAAAGCTAATTTTAACTCCTATTCACCTTTAAAAATTTAAGAACTTAAATTCTTGGCTAAAATTACCCCAGGAATTCACTTTATTCCTAAGAGGAAAGTCAGTTCCTGAGATAATTTTACCTTTCAAGCTAATTTTAAATCCTCTTCACCTTTGCTGGTTTGGTCCCTTTAAAAAGGACATGGCTGAGATTAGCTCAGGTTCCATCAAAATTTTATTTTAAGAACTTGAATTCTTGGCTAAAATTACCCCAGGAATTGACTTTATTCCTAAGAGGAAAGTCAGTTCAAGAGATAATTTTACCTTTCAAGCTAATTTTAACTCCTATTCACCTTTGCTGGTTTGGTCCCTTTAAAAAAGACATGGCGGAGATTAGCTCAGGTTCCATCAAAATTTTATTCTAAGAACTTGAATCTTGGCTAAAATTACCCCAAGAATTCACTTTATTCCTAAGAAGAAAGTCAGTTCCTGAGATAATTTACCTTTAAAGCTAATTTAATCTAGTCCACACCTTGGTGGTTGGTCCCTTTACAAAGGACATGTCGAGATTAGCTCATGTTCCATCAAAATTTTATTTTAAGAACTTGAATTCTTGGCTAAAATTACCCCAAGAATTCACTTTATTCCTAAGAGGAAAGTCAGTTCCTGAGATAATTTTACCTTTCAAGCTAATTTTAAATCCTATTCACCTTTGCTGGTTTGGTCCCTTTAAAAAGGACATGGCTGAGATTATCTCAGGTTCCATCAAAATTTTATTCTAAGAACTTGAATTCTTGGCTAAAATTACCCCAAGAATTCACTTATTCCTAAGAAGGAAATGTCAGGTTCCTGAGATAATTTTACCTTTAAAGCTAATTTTAACTCCTATTCACCTTTGCTGTTTGGTCCCTTTAAAAAGGACATGGCTGAGATTAGCTCAGGTTCCATCAAAATTTTATTCTAAGAACTTGAATTCTTGGCTAAAATTACCCCAAGAATTCACTTTATTCCTAAGAAGAAAGTCAGTTCCTGAGATAATTTTACCTTTAAAGCTAATTTTAAATCTATTCACCTTTGCTGGTTTGGTCTCTTTAAAAAGGACATGGTTGAGATTAGCTCAGGTTCCATCAAAATTTTATTATAAGAACTTGAATTCTTGGCTCTAAAATTACCCCAAGAATTCACTTTATTCCTAAGATGAAAGTCAGTTACTGAGATAATTTTACCTTTAAAGCTAATTTTAACTCCTATTCACCTTTGCTGGTTTGGTCCCTTTAAAAAAGACATGGCTGAGATTAGCTCAGGTTCCATCAAAATTTTATTCTAAGAACTTGAATTTTTGGCTAAAATTACCCCAAGAATTCACTTTATTCCTAAGAAGAAAGTCAGTTCCTGAGATAATTTACCTTTAAAGCTAATTTTAAATCCTATTCACCTTTGCTGGTTTGGTCCCTTTAAAAAGGACATGGCTGAGATTAGCTCAGGTTCCATCAAAATTTTATTATAAGAACTTGAATTCTTGGCTAAAATTACCCCAAGAATTCACTTTATTCCTAAGAGGAAAGTCAGTTACTGAGATAATTTTACCTTTAAAGCTAATTTTAACTCCTAGTCAGCTTTTCTGGTTTGGTCCCTTTAAAAAAGACATGGCTGAGATTAGCTCAGGTTCCATTAAAATTTTATTCTAAGAACTTGAATTCTTGGCTAAACTTACCCCAAGAATTCACTTTATTCCTAAGAAGAAAGTCAGTTCCTGAGATAATTTTACCTTTAAAGCTAATTTTAACTCCTATTCACCTTTGCTGGTTTGGTCCCTTTCAAAAAGACATGGCTGAGATTAGCTCAGGTTCCATTAAAATTTTATTATAAGAACTTGAATTTTTTGCTTAAATTACCCCAAGAAATTCACTTATCTAAGAAGAAATTCAGTTCTGAGATAATTTTACTTTAAAGCTTAATTTAATCCTATTCACCTTTGCTGGTTTAGTCCCTTTAAAAAGGACATGGCTGAGATTAGCTCAGGTTCCATCAAAATTTTATTTTAAGAACTTGAATTCTTGGCTAAAATTACCCCAAGAATTCACTTTATTCCTAAGAGGAAAGTCAGTTACTGAGATAATTTTACCTTTCAAGCTAATTTTAACTCCTAGTCACCTTTGCTGGTTTGGTCCCTTTAAAAAGGACATGGCTGAGATTAGCTCAGTCCATCAAAATTTTATTTTAAGAACTTGAATTCTTGGCTAAAATTACCCCAAGAATTCACTTTAGTCCCAAGAAGAAAGTCAGTTCCTGAGATAATTTTACCTTTCAAGCTAATTTTAAATCCTATTCACACCTTTGGTGGTTTGGTCCCTTTAAAAAGGACATGGCTGAGATTAGCTCAGGTTCCATCAAAATTTTATTCTAAGAACCTGAATTTTTGGCTAAAATTACCCCAAGAATTCATTTTATTCCTAAGAAGAAAGTCAGTTCCTGAGATAATTTTACCTTTCAAGCTAATTTTAAATCCTATTCACCTTTGCTGGTTTGGTCCCTTTAAAAAGGACATGGCTGAGATTAGACTCAGGTTCCATTCCCCCCCAAAAGGTTATTCTAGAACTTGAATTTGGCTAAAATTACCCAAGAATTCACTTTATTCCTAAGAGGAAAGTCCAGTTACTGAGATATTTTACCTTTCAAGCTATTTTAACTCCTATTCACCTTTGCTGGTTTGTCCCTTTAAACAAGGAATGGCTGAGATTAGCTCAGGTTCCATCAAAATTTTATTTTAAGAACTTGAATTCTTGGCTAAAATTACCCCAAGAATTCACTTTATTCCTAAGAAGAAAGTCAGTTCCTGAGATAATTTTACCTTTCAAGCTAATTTTAACTCCTATTCACCTTTGCTAGTTTGGTCCCTTTAAAAAGGACATGGCTGAGATTAGCTCAGGTTCCATCAAAATTTTATTCTAAGAACTTGAATTCTTGGCTAAAATACCCAAGATTCACTTTTCCTAGAAGAAAAGTCCAGTTCCTGAGAAATTTTACCTTAAAGCTAATTTTAACTCCTATTCACCTTTGCTGGTTTGGTCCCTTTAAAAAGGACATGGCTGAGATTAGCTCAGGTTCCATCAAAATTTTATTCTAAGAACTTGAATTCTTGGCTAAAATTACCCCAAGAATTCACTTTATTCCTAAGAGGAAAGTCAGTTCCTGAGATAATTTTACCTTTAAAGCTAATTTTAACTCCTATTCACCTTTGCTGGTTTGGTCCCTTTAAAAAGGACATGGCTGAGATTAGCTCAGGTTCCATCAAAATTTTATTTTAAGAACTTGAATTCTTGGCTAAAATTACCCCAAGAATTCACTTTATTCCTAAGAAGAAAGTCAGTTACTGAGATAATTTTACCTTTAAAGCTAATTTTAACTCCTATTCACCTTTGCTGGTTTGGTCCCTTTAAAAAGGACATGGCTGAGATTAGCTCAGTCCATCAAAATTTTATTTTAAGAACTTGAATTCTTGGCTAAAATTACCCCAAGAATTCACTTTATTCCCAAGAAGAAAGTCAGTTCCTGAGATAATTTTACCTTTCAAGCTAATTTTAAATCCTATTCACACCTTTGGTGGTTTGGTCCCTTTAAAAAGGACATGGCTGAGATTAGCTCAGGTTCCATCAAAATTTTATTCTAAGAACCTGAATTTTTGGCTAAAATTACCCCAAGAATTCATTTTATTCCTAAGAAGAAAGTCAGTTCCTGAGATAATTTTACCTTTCAAGCTAATTTTAAATCCTATTCACCTTTGCTGGTTTGGTCCCTTTAAAAAGGACATGGCTGAGATTAGCTCAGGTTCCATCAAAAGTTTATTCTAAGAACTTGAATTCTTGGCTAAAATTACCCCAAGAATTCACTTTATTCCTAAGAAGAAAGTCAGTTCCTGAGATAATTTTACCTTTAAAGCTAATTTTAACTCCTATTCACCTTTGCTGGTTTGGTCCCTTTAAAAAAGACATGGCTGAGATTAGCTCAGGTTCCATTAAAATTTTATTCTAAGAACTTGAATTCTTGGCTAAAATTACCCCAAGAATTCACTTTATTCCTAAGAAGAAAGTCAGTTCCTGAGATAATTTTACCTTTAAAGCTAATTTTAACTCCTATTCACCTTTGCTGGTTTGGTCCCTTTAAAAAGGACATGGCTGAGATTAGCTCAGGTTCCATCAAAATTTTATTCTAAGAACCTGAATTTTTGCTTAAATTACCCCAAGAATTCACTTTATTCCTAAGAAGAAAGTCAGTTCCTGAAATAATTTTACCTTTAAAGCTAATTTTAAATCCTATTCACCTTTGCTGGTTTGGTCCCTTTAAAAAGGACATGGCTGAGATTACCTCAGGTTCGACCAAAATTTTATTCTAAGAACTTGAATTCTTGGCTAAAATTACCCCAAGAATTCACTTTATTCCTAAGAGAGAAGTCAGTTCTTAAGATAATTTTACCTTTAAAGCTAAATTTAACCTTTGCTGGTTTGGTCCCTTTAAAAAGGACATGGCTGAGATTAGCGTTCGACCAAAATTTTAAGAACTTGACTAGTATTATTCTAAGACACAGCGGTTTGCGTTATTCCCCGAGCGAAAGACTGAGATAAGTATCTTTAGCGACCTATGGGTTTTGGAGTCCTTTAAATAAAACACTGTTGAGCTACCACTGGCGTTTTACTCGTAAGAATACACGCCGTGGTTAAAATTACCCCAGGTGCTATCCTGACTCCTCGAGAACAATAAGCTATTAATTAGCTAACGACCTCGCGCCCCCCTCCGCATCCCTAAAAGGTAAAAAAAATTCTCCGCCAGAATTACCTCAAAGCTCAAAAGGCCCTGCCCGACCTCGAGCTCGAGGACTTGAGCCGCGGGAGAGCCGGAGAGAGACATTTTTGCCCTCCGGCGCCCCGCAGAAAAAAGAAAAAGTCGGCGGGCTTCTCAAGCTGAGTGCCGAAAGAAAAGCTAGCGCGCTGCAGAGGCACGAGACGCCGCTATCGCCTCTCTTCTGAGGAAAAAGAGACGCGGTAGCGGCGTCGGCTGCCTCTGCAGCGCGCTCCCTTTTCTTTTGGCACTCAGCTTGAGAAGCCCGCCGACATTTTAAATGCCCCCGCCTCTCGGAGAGGGGAGAGGCCGCTCAGCCAATCCGAGGGAAGCGTTTCCGGAGCAGCCAATCACGAGCGAGATGGGCGTGCAGACAGGAGCCCGCGAGGCAGTCCGAGGGCGCTGGGCGGGAAAGGCGCGCGCTCTTTCCCGCCCAAACACAGGTGCGAACGCTGGGCTATTTTCCCAGCTCGCGCAGCGGTTGCCATGGAGACGGCCGCCGCGCGGGAAGCTGCTCATCACGGTCAGGTGTGCCTCGGCCCGCACAGGTGAAGATAATTAGACTGCGTAATGCCTCCTCCTCGAGCCTTCGCCCCGCCCGGGGACCCTTTGGACTACAAATCCCATTCGTCAGGCAGCCTTGTGCCTGAGAGGCTGCCTCCCACCACCCCCCTCTCCCGTTGCAAAGGCCCAGTTTTTAAAATATCCCCATCATTTTTGCAGCTGTGCTTTTTAGGATTGAGAGAACAGAGGGCGACTTGGGCTTCTACTGGATTACAAGTCCCATCAGCCACCTCTGGGGTGCTGATGGGGATCGTCCCTTCTTCCAACAGAGAACTTTATCTTGTTGAGCAGGAAAATGCTTAAAATGCTATTTTAAAAAAAACTGAAAATTTTATAAATGCAAAATAAAATAAAGATTACATGCAGAATTTAGGAGATGCTTTCCATTTTTTTTGCTGCAGAGAGATTTTCTGTTAAATTCTAGTTGGAACTCCACGTCTCTTATTCTGTTGCTTTGCTTGGGTTATGCTTATGCTTATGCTCCCACCGCCTGTTTCCTGGGAGAGGGGAAGTTATTTATTTTATTAACGGTATTAACACCTTATTAATAGGGCCAGGGGAGGCCCGTTTGCTGCAACGCAGGCGCGGAAGAAGAAATCTGCTTCAAAAGTATAAAAAATAAATGCAGTTTATTTTGAAAATGTGTATAACCTATCGTTCCCTTCTAGGTTTATCATTTAAAGGATGGATAAAAGGGATGAGACGTGAGAAGTTGCAACTAATGGCTTTTATTATTTTGTTCGCCGTCCATCTAACTTTGTAGACCTTCGTCCAAAACAAGTCAGGGTTAGGAAGGGTAGGAGATTTCTTCCTTTCCTCTCCAGGTTGCCGTAAACAGCCCACCCACCACCCAGAGGTAAGAGAAAGGAGAAAACTGGGAGAAAACAGGTAAGTTGTCCTTGAGGATTCCCCCCACCCTTTTTTTTGGCACTTTCAGTGAGGTTAAGGTTTTTCCTTTTAAAGAGACAGGGATGGAAATGGAGTAAGGTTGGGAGCCCAGTAAAAACCCCAAGAGGAAGCGGGAAACAGGCTGCCCTATGTATGTTTCCTGGTAAAATACATGGGAAAATCCCATTGGAGGAAAATTCCAGTTAGGGTTAGGGTTACGTCTCCATGAACTCCTAGAGGAAAATGGACATCGCCAACAAACTCGGAGTGCTTGGGTATGGTTAGGATAGCATTGACCTTTCTAGGCTGCCCTATCTATGTTTCCTGGTAAAAAAGTGGGAAAATCCCATTGGAGGAAAATTCCACTTAGGGTTAGGGTTACGTCACCATGAACTCCTAGAGCAAAATGGACATCGCCAACAAACTCGGAGTGCTTGGGTATGGTTAGGAGAGCACTGACCTTTCTAGGCTGCCCTATCTATGTTTCCTGGTAAAATACATGGGAAAATCCCATTGCAGGAAAATTCCAGTTAGGGTTAGGGTTACGTCTCCATGAACTCCTATAGCAAAATAGACATCGCCAACAAACTCGGAGTGCTTGGGTATGGTTAGGAGTGCACTGACCTTTCTAGGCTGCCCTATTTATGTTTCCTGGTAAAATACATGGGAAAATCCCATTGGAGGAAAATTCCAGTTAGGGTTAGGGTTACGTCTCCATGAACTCCTAGAGGAAAATGGACATCGCCAACAAACTCGGAGTGCTTGGGTATGGTTAGGATAGCATTGACTTTTCTAGGCTGCCCTATCTATTTTTCCTGGAAAAATACATGGGAAAATCCCATTGGAGGAAAATTCCACTTAGGGTTAGGGTTACGTCACCGTGAACTCCTATAGCAAAATGGACATTGCCAAAGAACTTGGAGTGCTTCGGTATATTTAGGAGGGCACTGACTTTTCTAGGCTGCCCTATGTATGTTTCCTGTAAAATACATGGGAAAATCCCATTGGAGGAAAATTCCACTTAGGGTTATGGTTAGGTCACCATGAAATGTAGAGCAAAATGGACATCAACAAAAAACTCGGAGTGCATGGGTATTATGGTTAGGAGGGCACTGACTTTTCTAGCTGCCCTATGTATTGTTTCCTGTAAAATACATGGGAAAATCCCATTGGAGGAAAATTCCACTTAGGGTTAGGGATATGTCACCGTGAACTCCTAGAGCAAAATGGACATCGCCAACGAACTCGGATGTGCTTGGGTATGGTTAGGAGAGCACTGACCTTTCTAGGCTGCCCTATCTTATTTTTCCTGGTAAAATACATGGGAAAATCCCATTGGAGGAAAATTCCACTTAGGTTAGGGTTACGTCACCATGAACTCCTATAGCAAAATGGACATCGCCAACGAACTCAGAGTGCTTGGGCATGGATAGGAGGGCACTGACTTTTCTAGGCTGCCCCTATCTATTTTTGCTGGTAAAATACATGAGAAAATCCCATTGCAGGAAAATTCCACATAGGGTTAGGGTTACGTCACCATGAACTCCTAGAGCAAAATGGACATCGCCAACGAACACGGAGTGCTTGGGTATGGTTAGGAGAGCACTGACCTTTCTAGGGCTCCCCTATTATTTTTCCTGGTAAAATACGTGGGAAAATCCCATTGGAGGAAAATTCCACTTAGGATTAGGGTTACGTCACCGTGAACTCCTAGAGCAAAATGGACATCGCCAACGAACTCAGAGTGCTTGGCTATGGTTAGGAGGACACTGACTTTTCTAGGCTGCCCTATCTATTTTTCCTGGTAAAATACATGGGAAAATCCCATTGGAGGAAAATTCCACTTAGGGTTAGGGTTACGTCACCATGAACTCCTAGAGCAAAATGGACATCGCCAACGAACTCGGAGTGCTTGGCTATGGTTAGGAGCGCTCTGACTTTTCTAGGCTGCCCTATGTATGATTCCTGGTAAAATACATGGGAAAATCCCATTGCAGGAAAATTCCAGTTAGGGTTAGGGTTACGTCACCGTGAACTCCTAGAGCAAAATGGACATTTCCAACAAACTCGGAGTGCTTGGGTATGGTTAGGAGGGCACTGACTTTTCTAGGCTTCCTATGTAGTTTCTGTAAAATACATGGGAAAATCCCATTGGAGGAAAATCCACTTAGGGTTAGGGTTACGTCTCCATGAAACTTCCTAGAGCAAAATGGGACATCGCCAACGAACTCGGAGTGTGCTTGGCTATGGTAGGAGGGGCACTGACTTTTCTAGGCTGCCCTATCATTTTCTGGTTAAAATACGTGGGAAAATCCCATGCAGGAACAAATTCCACTTAGGATTAGGGTTACAATCACCATGAACTCCTCAGATCAAATTGGACAATCACCAACGGAACATAGAGTTGCTGGGTATGGTTAGGAGGGTACTGACTTTTCTACCTGCCTTATCTTGTTTCCTGGTAAAATACATGGGAAAATCCCATTGGACAAAATTCCACTTAGGGTTAGGGTTACGTCACCATGAACTCCTAGAGCAAACTGGACATCGCCAACGAACTCAGAGTGCCTGGGTATGGTTAGGAGGGCACTGACTTTTCTAGGCTGCCCTATGTATGTTTCCTGGTAAAATACATGGGAAAATCCCATTGGAGGAAAATTCCACTTAGGGTTAGGGTTACGTCACCATGAACTCCTAGAGCAAATTAGATATCGCCAACGAACTCGGAGTGCTTGGGTATGGTTAGGAGGGCACTGACTTTTCTAGGCTGCCCTATCTATGTTTCCTGGTAAAATACATGGGAAACTCACCATCGGAGGAAAAATTCCACTTTAGGGTTAGGGTTACGGTCTCCATTGAACTCCTAGAGCAAAATGGACAATCGCAACGGAACTCCAGAGTGCTTGGTATGTTAGGAGGGCACTGACTTTTCTAGGCTGTCTTATCTATGTTTCCTGGTAAAAACATGAGGAAAAATACCATTTGCAGGAAAATTCCACATAGGGTTAGGGTTACGTCACCATGAACTCCTAGAGCAAAATGGACATCGCCAACGAACCCGGAGTGCTTGGGTATGGTTAGGAGAGCACTGACCTTTCTAGGCTCCCTATCTATTTTTCCTGGTAAAATACGTGGGAAAATCCCATTGGAGGAAAATTCCACTTAGGATTAGGGTTACGTCACCGTGAACTCCTAGAGCAAAATGGACATCGCCATTTGGAGTGCTTGGCTATGGTTAGGAGGGCACTGACTTTTCTAGGCTACCCTATCTATGTTTCATGGTAAAATACATGGGAAAATCCCATTGCAGGAAAATTCCAGTTAGCGTTAGGGTTACATCACCGTGAACTCCTAGAGCAAAATGGACATCGCCAACGAACCTAGAGTGCTTGGGTATGGTTAGGAGGGCACTGACCTTTCTAGGCTGCCTTATCTATGTTTCCTGGTAAAATACATGGGAAAATCCCATTGGAGGAAAATTCCACTTAGGGTTAGGGTTACGTCACCGTGAACTCCTAGAGCAAAATGGACATCGCCAACAAACTCGGAGTGCTTCGGCATGGTTAGGAGGGCACTGACTTTTCTGGTCCCCTATCTATTTTTCCCTGGTAAACTACATGGGAATATTCCATTGGAGGAAAATTCCACTTAGGGTTAGGGTTAGGTCACCATGGACTCATAGAGCAAAATGGACATCTCCAACAAATTCGGAGTGTTGGGTATGGTTAGGAGGGCACTGACTTTTCTAGGCTGCCCTATGTATGTTTCCTGGTAAAATACATGGGAAAATCCCATTGGAGGAAAATTCCACTTAGGATTAGGGTTACGTCACCATGAACTCCTAGAGCAAAATGGACATCGCCAATGAACTCGGAGTGCTTGGCTATGGTTAGGAGGGCACTGACTTTTCTAGGCTGCCCTATCTATTTTTCCTGGTAAAATACGTGGGAAAATCCCATTGCAGGAAAATTCCAGTTAGGGTTAGGGTTACGTCACCCTGAACTCCTAGAGCAAAATGGACATTTCCAACAAACTCGGAGAGCTTGGGTATGATTTGGAGGGCACTGACTTTTCTAGGCTGCCCTATGTATGTTTCCTGGTAACATACAGGGCCAAATCCCATCGGAGGAAAAATTCCACTTAGGGTTAGGGTTACGTCTCCATGAACTCTAGAGCAAAATGGACATCGCCAACGAAACTCGTAGTGCTGTATGGTTAGGACGAGCACTGACCTTTCTAGGCTGCCACTAATCTAATTTTCCCTTAAAATTACATGGGGGAAAATCCCATTGGAGGAAAATTCCACTTAGGGTTAGGGTTACGTCACCTTGAACTCTATAGCAAAATGGACATCGCCACCAAACTCGGAGTTCTTGGGTATGGTTAGGAGGGCACTGACTTTTCTAGGCTGCCCTATGTATGTTTCCTGGTAAAATACATGGGAAAATCCCATTGCCAGAAAATTCCAGTTAGGGTTAGGGTTACGTCACCGTGAACTCCTAGAGCAAAATGGACATCGCCAACGAACTCGGGGTGCTTGGGTATGGTTAGGAGGGCACTGACTTTTCTAGGCTGCCCTATGTATTTTTCCCTGGTAAAACACATGGGAAACTCCCATTGCAGGAAAATTCCACTTAGGGTTAGGGTTACGTCCCCGTGAACTACTAGAGCAAAATGGACATCGCCAACGAACTCGGAGTGCTTGGGTATGGTTAGGAGGGCACTGACTTTTCTAGGCTACCCTATGTATGTTTCCTGGTAAAATACATGGGAAAATCCCGTCGGAGGAAAATTCCACTAAGGGTTAGGGTTACGTCTCCATGAACTCCTAGAGCAAAATCGACATCGCCAACGAACTCGGAGTGCTTGGTATGGTCAGGAGAGCACTGACCTTTCTAGGCTGCACTATCTATTTTTCCTGGTAAAATACATGAGAAAATCCCATTGCAGGAAAATTCCACATAGGGTTAGGGTTACGTCACCATGAACTCCTAGAGCAAAATGGACATCGCCAACGAACCCGGAGTGCTTGGGTATGGTTAGGAGAGCACTGACCTTTCTAGGCTCCCTATCTATTTTTCCTGGTAAAATACGTGGGAAAATCCCATTGGAGGAAAATTCCACTTAGGATTAGGGTTACGTCACCGTGAACTCCTAGAGCAAAATGGACATCGCCAACGAACTCGGAGTGGTTGGCTATGGTTAGGAGGGCACTGACTTTTCTAGTCTGCCCTATCTATGTTTCCTGGAAAAATACATGGGAAAATGCCATTGGAGGAAAATTCCACTTAGGGTTACGTCACCATAAACTCCCAGAGCAAAATGGACATCGCCAACAAACTCGGAGTGCTTGGGTATGGTTAGGAGAGCACTGACCTTTCTAGGCTGCCCTATGTATGTTTCCTGGTAAAATACATGGGAAAATCCCATTGCAGGAAAATTCCAGTTAGGGTTAGGGTTACGTCACCATGAACTCCTAGAGCAAACTGGACATTTCCCACAAACTCGGAGTGCTTGGGTATGGTTTGGAGGGCACTGACTTTTCTAGGCTACCCTATGTATGTTTCCTGGTAAAATACATGGGAAAATCCCATCGGAGGAAAATTCCACTAAATGTTAGGGTTACGTCTCCATGAACTCCTAGAGCAAAATCGACATCGCCAACGAACTCGGAGTGCTTGGTATGGTCAGGAGAGCACTGACCTTTCTAGGCTGCACTATCTATTTTTCCTGGTAAAATACATGAGAAAATCCCATTGCACGAAAATTCCACATAGGGTTAGGGTTACGTCACCATGAACTCCTAGAGCAAAATGGACATCGCCAACGAACCCGGAGTGCTTGGGTATGGTTAGGAGAGCACTGACCTTTCTCGGCTCCCTATCTATTTTTCCTGGTAAAATACGTGGGAAAATCCCATTGGAGGAAAATTCCACTTAGGATTAGGGTTACGTCACCGTGAACTCCTAGAGCAAAATGGACATCGCCAACGAACTCGGAGTGGTTGGCTATGGTTAGGAGCGCACTGACTTTTCTAGGCTGCCCTATCTATGTTTCCTGGAAAAATACATGGGAAAATGCCATTGGAGGAAAATTCCACTTAGGGTTACGTCACCATAAACTCCCAGAGCAAACTGGACATCGCCAACAAACTCGGAGTGCTTGGGTATGGTTAGGAGAGCACTGACCTTTCTAGGCTGCCCTATGTATGTTTCCTGGTAAAATACATGGGAAAATCCCATTGGAGGAAAATTCCACTTAGGTTAGTGTTACATCAACCGTGAAATCCTAGCAAAATGGACATACGCCAACGATACCGGAGTGCTTGGGTATGGTTAGAGACACTGACTTTTTCTAGTTCCTTATCTATGTTTCCTGGTAAAAATACATGGGAAAATCCCATTGGAAGGAAAATTCCACTTAGGATTAGGGTTTAGCGTCCCGTGGAACTCCTAGAGCAAAATTGGAGAACATGCGCCAACAAAACTCGGGGGTGCTTGGATATAGGTTAGTAGGGCACTGACTTTTCTAGGCTGCCCTATCTATGTTTCCTGGTAAAAATACATGGGAAAATCCCATTGGAGGAAAATTCCACTTAGGGTTAGGGGTACATCACCGTGAACTCCTAGAGCAAAATCGACATCGCCAACGAACTCGGAGTGCTTGGTATGGTCAGGAGAGCACTGACCTTTCTAGGCTGCACTATCTATTTTTCCTGGTAAAATACATGAGAAAATCCCATTGCAGGAAAATTCCACATAGGGTTAGGGTTACGTCACCATGAACTCCTAGAGCAAAATGGACATCGCAAACGAACCCGGAGTGCTTGGGTATGGTTAGGAGAGCACTGACCTTTCTAGGCTCCCTATCTATGTTTCCTGGTAAAATACATGGGAAAATCCCATTGGAGGAAAATTCCAGTTAGGATTAGGGTTACGTCACCGTGAACTCCTAGAGCAAACTGGACATCGCAAACGAACCCGGAGTGCTTGGGTATGGTTAGGAGAGCACTGACCTTTCTAGGCTCCCTATCTATGTTTCCTGGTAAAATACATGGGAAAATCCCATTGGAGGAAAATTCCAGTTAGGATTAGGGTTACGTCACCGTGAACTCCTAGAGCAAAAAGGACATTGCCAACGAACTCGGAGTGGTTGGCTATGGTTAGGAGGGCACTGACTTTTCTAGGCTGCCCTATCTATGTTTCCTGGAAAAATACATGGGAAAATGCCATTGGAGGAAAATTCCACTTACGGTTACGTCACCATAAACTCCCAGAGCAAAATGGACATCGCCAACGAACTCGGAGTGCTTGGGTATGGTTAGGAGAGCACTGACCTTTCTAGGCTGCCCTATCTATTTTTCCTGGTAAAATACATGAGAAAATCCCATTGCAGAAAAATTCCACATAGGGTTAGGGTTACGTCACCGTGAACTCCTAGAGCAAAATGGACATTTCCAACAAACTCGGAGTGCTTGGGTATGGTTTGGAGGGCACTGACTTTTCTAGGCTTCCCTATGTATGTTTCCTGGTAAAATACATGGGAAAATCCCATTGGAGGAAAATTCCACTTAGGGTTAGGGTTACGTCACCTTGAACTCTAGAGCAAAATGGACATCGCCAACAAACTCGGAGTGCTTGGGTATGGTTATGAGGGCACTGACTTTTCTAGTCTGCCCTTTCTATGTTTCCTGGTAAAATACATGAGAAAATCCCATTGGAGGAAAATTCCACTTAGGGTTAGGGTTACGTCACCTTGAACTCCTAGAGCAAAATGGAAATCTCCAACAAACTCGGAGTGCTTGGGTATGGTTAGGAGGGCACTGACTTTTCTAGGCTGTCTTATCTATGTTTCCTGGTAAAATACACCGGGAAAATCCCATTGGAGGAAAATTCAACTTAGGGTTAGGGTTACATCACCATGAACTCCTAGATCAAATTGGACATCACCAACGAACTTATAGTGCTTGGGTATGGTTAGGAGGGCACTGACTTTTCTAGGCTGCCTTATCTATGTTTCCTGGTAAAATACATGGGAAAATCCCATTGGAGGAAAATTCCACTTAGGGTTGGGGTTACGTCACCGTGAGCTCCTAGAGCAAAATGGACATCGCCAAAGAACTCGGAGTGCTTGGGTATGGTTAGGAGAGCACTGACCTTTCTAGGCTCCCTATCTATTTTTCCTGGTACAATACATGGGAAAATCCCATTGCAGGAAAATTCCAGTTAGGGTTAGGGTTACGTCACCGTGAACTCCTAGAGCAAAATGGACATCGCCAACAACTCGGAGTGCTTGGGTATGGTTAGGAGGGCACTGACTTTTCTAGGCTGCCCTTTCTATGTTTCCTGGTAAAATACATGGGAAAATCCCATTGGAGGAAAAATTCCACTTAGGGTTAGGTTTACGTCACCGTTAAACACGTCCTAGAGCAAAATGGACATCGCCAACAACTCGGAGTGCTTGGCTATGGTTGGAGGGCACTGACTTTTCTAGGCCTGCCATATCTATTTTTCAAGCTGTTAAAATACATGAGAAAGGATCCCATTGCAGGAAATTCCACATAGGGTTAGGGTTACGTCACGCATGCTCCCTAGGCAAAATGGCATCGCCAAATAACTCGAGTTGCTTGGGTATGGTTATGAGAGCACTGACCTTTCTAAGTGCTCCCTTTCTATTTTTCCTGGAAAAATACATGGGAAAATCCCATTGCAGAAATCCTATTAGGGTTAGGTTACGTCACCGTGAAGCTCCTAGAGCAAAATGGACATCGCCAACAAACTCGGAGTGCTTGGGTATGGTTAGGAGGGCACTGACTTTTCTAGGCTGCCCTATGTATGTTTCCTGGTAAAAGACATGGGAAAATCCCATTGGAGGAAAATTCCACTTAGGGTTAGGGTTACGTCACCGTGAACTCCTAGAGCAAAATGGACATCGCCAACAAACTCGGAGTGCTTGGGTATGGTTAGAGGGCACTGACTTTTCTAGGCTGCCCTATCTATGTTTCCTGGTAAAATACATGGGAAAATCCCATTGGAGGAAAATTCCACTTAGGTTAGGGTTACGTCACCATGAACTCCTATAGCAAAATGGACATCGCCAACGAACTCAGAGTGCTTGGGCATGGATAGGAGGGCACTTACTTTTCTAGTATGCCCTATCTATGTTTCCTTGTAAAAACATGGGAAAATCTCATTGG
>NW_024100223.1:0-31897 GCF_016545835.1 Crotalus tigris
TGCTCTTTTTTCTACCATTTTTGTTGTTATTACTAGTTTTCTCATTTCAACTTCTGTTTTATTTGCATCCATCTCTTTTAACCAAGCCGCATCCTTGTTGTATTTCTTTGGGTTATCCCATATCTGCTTCCAGAACTGCACTGTTTCTTCCTTGTCAGGTACTGACTGATTCCTTGCAGTTTCTCCATTGATGGATTGGTAGAAACGTTTCTGATTGGATTGAAATTGGAGGTTCTGCCTATAGTTTGCAATTCGAGCTTCATATCTACGGATTTTCCTGGCTATAGCTGTTATTTGTTGCTTTATTATTTCCAGTGCTTCCTTGATCTTCCTTGTTTCTAAGTGGTATTTCTTGATTAGGTATTCTTTGGTCTTCTTGTTCTTCATCTTCTTTTCTTTCATCTGTTCTAGCTTGCTTGCATGTGATCTTAACTTGCTGATCTTATTTTCTAGTCTCACCTTCCATTTTTGTGGTGCACTGTTTGTTTGTTTTTCTTTTTTGTTGATTTTACATCCCAGGTATTCTGTTATAACTGCAGCTGTGCTGTACATTAGTTGGTTTGTTTCTTGCAGTGAATTGGTGCTTATACTTGATATTGCAGTATTTGCATCTTTTAATGCTTGTGCTAGCTTTTTCTTTGGAACAAGCTTCAATGCAGGTAGCCTTATTCTGTTGTTTTTGTGCTGTTCTAGATGCTCAGTTATTCTTTGTTTCAATTCTTTTATTTCTTTAGTTAGAGGGTTTTGTTCTTCCTGAGGAAGAGTTGCCTGGTTTCCAAATGAAAACAGTTGTATATCTCTGCTGGATTCCTTCACTGCCAACTCCCCCTGGTTTGCATCTACATTCTAAATTACTTCTGGTAAGGCTTTGATTTCTTTGCCCTGGGTAAACCTTTGCAGTTTGTCCAATTCTGTTTCTGTGAATACTTTATTTCGTGTTATAAATCGGCATTGATCTGCTAGTCTCTGTTCTGTTATTTCTGATTCTGGATGTTGTTCTTTCCAGAACTGGTGCATTCGTTTTAGATATCCTCTTCTTGTTGGACTTGATCTGTAGTAACAGATCATTATTTCTTTGTTTTCCATCACTGGGTATCTGCGACGGGTAAACACCTTTTCTTCCAGTAGTTCTGCAGCTGCTGGCCCTGGTTGCTCAGCCAACAATCCTGAGTCCTGTAACCTATTTTTCACCAGATATCCAGGAACTCCAATATCTAGCGCGGACCTTGTTAACCCAGGCGACATCCGAGCCGGTATGGCATTCTGAAATTTACGTCATTATTTATTATTATTATTATTATTATTATTATTATTATTATTATTATTAGAACTGGAGAAGATAACAAAATACAAAGACCTACAAATAGAAATAGAAAGACTGTGGCAAAAGCAAGCAATAGTCATAGGCTCCTTGGGTGCAATCCCAAAACAACTGGAGCACCACTTGAACACCATTGGCATTGACAACTTCGCTATTAGTCAATTGCAAAAGGCAGCCTTATTAGGAACTGCTTCCATCCTGCGACGATATCTGTAATACCATCAAACATCCACATCTGCCTATCCCAGGTCCTGGGTAAGGACTCGATAGGTAGACAAAATGCCAAATCCAGTCTGAACATCTGGCTGACTGTGCGATGATCGATAATAATAATAAAGTTGGAAGGGACCTTGGAGGTCAAGTCCAACCCTCTGCTCAGGCAGGAAACCCTATACCATTTCAGACAAATGGCTGTCCAGTCTCTTCTTAAAAACTTCCAGTGTTGGAGCATTCACAGCTTCTGGAGGCAGGTTGTTCCACTGATTAATTGTTCTAACTGTCAGGAATTTTCTCCTTAGTTCTAGTATAAGAGAATAAGAGGGAAGGAAGGAAAAACTGTACAGGTAATCCTCGACTACAATCACTCATTTAGTGACTATTCAGGGTTACAATAGCACTGAAAAAAGTGACTGATGACCATTTTCCACAATTGGATGCTTGGCAACTGGTTCACATTTATGACGGTTGCAGTGTCCCAGGGTCACGTAATCATCTTTTGTGATGGGGAAAGTCAATGGGGAAGACAGATTCACTTAACAGTCAGGTTACTCACTTAACCACTGCAGTGATTCATTTAACAAGCATGTCAAGAACAGACATAAAATGGGACAAAAGTCACTTAACAAAATGTCTCACTTAGCTACAAAAATTTTAGGCTCAATTATAGTCCTAAGTCGAGAACTACCTGCATTAAGATTTGTATGGATGATTCAAACCTGGCTAAAGTGGCATTCCATTCCTTAATGAAGAAGGAATGGTGGAAGAGGATGATATTCTGATAGCGCATGAGAAAATCGGTCATTGATTCAGATAAACTTGGGAAATTAGCTGAATAAGAAATTCACTTAAGCAACTCAAACAAGAGCTAAACTAAACGTGCTACTGAGCTTATTACCTTTTCCGAGGGAGGTAACTCTAAATTAAACAAGAAAGAACTTGTAATTTCTACTTCAATTGTTTTTGGGGTTGTCCTGTGAATAAGGCAAGAAGGAACTTGGGATTAAGCTGCTAAATCAATAATTATTCAAAAATGGTAATTCTTAGATGATTTATCTTTAGACAATTGGCCCAGTAAGGTCCAGTCACTTTCTCTTTTTGAAAAAAAAAAAATCACTGATAATATTTGAATATTAAGTTATCATTTCCATTTTGTAGGAAGTGGAGATGAATGATGATGATGGTGGGATGGTTGCTCCAGGTGAGACAATAGCTAGAGTGGGGCACACACTTATCTTTCTTTCTTTCTTTCTTTCTTTCTTTCTTTCTTTCTTTCTTTCTTTCTTTCTTTCTTTCTTTCTTTCTTTCTTTCTTTCTTTCTTTCTTTCTTTCTTTCTAGCTTCTATCACTCAGTTGGAAGAACATTCCTTATGCTCTCAGTATGTTGTAAACATTCTAATGTTAGCAAGATCAAGATATTGAATAAACCCATTTTAGACTCCTTTGGAGGAATTAATAAGTGGAAAAGTTCTCATGTCGAGAACTTGTTAACCCGGGCGACATCCGAGCCGGTATGGCATTCTGAAATTTACGTCTCACCATATTATTATTATTATTATTATTATTATTATTATTATTATTATTATTAGAACTGGAGAAGATTATTAATGTTAGCAAGATCAAGATGATGAATAAACCCATTTCAGACTCCTTTGGAGGAATTAATAAGTGGAAAAGTTCTCATGTCGAAGTGCCAACCCTGATGCTGGGAAATAGCAATAGCACGTAGACTTATATACCGCTTCATAATGCTTTACAGCACTAAGCGGTTTATAGGTTTACAGGAAAGCTGACTTCTTCTTAACTTCCTGGGGTATTATTATTATTATTAATATTATTATTATTAATATTATTATTATTAATATTATTATTAATATTATAATATCATAATTAATATTATCTTTCTTTCTAGCTTCTATCACTCAGTTGGAAGAACATTCCTTAATTAATTAATTAATTAATAATTATAACTAATTATTAAAATTTCTAATTAATTAATTAATTAATTATGATTAGTTATAATTAATTATAATTATTAAATTATTAATTTATAATTAATTAATTATAATTAATTATTATAATTGCTAATTAATTATAACTAATTATAATTAACTATTATAATTAATTAGCAATTATAATAATTTAATAAGAATTTATTATAATTAATTATTAAAATTGCTAATTTATTATAATTAATTATAATTGATTATTATAATTAAGTATAAATTATAATTAATTAATTATAATTAGTTATAATTAATTAATAAATATAATAATTAATTATAATTGCTTAATTATAAATTATAATTTAGTTATAATTAATTAGGAATTATAATAATTAATTATTTGCTTAATTATAAATTATAATTGCTTAATTAATTATAATTAATTATTATATTTATTAATTAATTATAATTAAGCAATTATAATTAATTATTATAATTGCTAATTACTTATTAGTTATAATTAATTAGCAATTATAATAATTAATTATAATTGCTTAATTATAAATTATAATTAATTAATTAATTATAATTAATTATAATTAATTATAAATTATAATTAATTATAATTAGTTATAATTAATTAGCAAATATAATAATTAATTATAATTGCTTAATTATAATTAATTAATAATTATAAGTAATTAATTATAATTTATACTTAATTATAATAATTAATTATAATTAATTATAATAAATTAGCAATTTTAATAATTAATTATAATTGCTTAATTATAAATTATAATTAATTAATTAATTATAATTAATTATTATAATTATTAATTAATTATAATTAAGCAATTATAATTAATTATTATATTTGCTAATTAATTATAACTAATTATAATTAAATAATAATAATTATTATATATAATAATAATAATAATGATGATGATGATGATGATGATGATGATGATGATGATGATGATGATGATGATGATGATGATGTGGATGTTTGATGGTATTACAGATACCGTCGCCGGATGGAAGCAGTTTCTAGTAAGGCCGCCTTTTGCAATTGACTAATGGTGAATTTGTCAATGCCAATGGTGTTCAAGTGGTGCTTCAGTTGTTTTGGGATGGCACCCAAGGCGCCTATTACTATTGGTACGACCCTTGCTTGCTTTTGCCACAGTCTTTCAATGATGATGATGATTGTGATGATGATGATGATGATGTCCGGGGCAGGAAGAGAAGATTAGAAAGAAACTCAAGCTGACTTCTTCTTAACTTCCTGGGGTATTATTATTATTAATAATATTAATATTAGTAATATTATTAATATTATAATTAATATTATTAATAATTATAATTATTAATTATAATTAATTATTAATTATTATTATTATTATTATTAGAACTGGAGAAGATAACAAAATACAAAGACCTACACATAGAAATAGAAAGACTGTGGCAAAAGCAAGCAATAGTCATAGGCTCCTTGGGTGCAATCCCAAAACAACTGGAGCACCGCTTGAACACAATTGGCATTGACAAATTCGCTATTAGTCAGTTGCAAAAGGCGGCCTTATTAGGAACTGCTACCATCCTGCGACGATTTCTGTAATACCATCAAACATCCACATCTACCTATCCCAGGTCCTGGGTAAGGACTCGATAGGTAGACAAAATGCGAAATCCAGTCTGAACATCTGGCTGACTGTGCGATGATCGATAATAATAATAAAGTTGGAAGGGACCTTGGAGGTCAAGTCCAACCCTCTGCTCAGGCAGGAAACCCTATACCATTTCAGACAAATGGCTGTCCAGTCTCTTCTTAAAAACTTCCAGTGCTGGAGCATTCACAGCTTCTGGAGGCAGGTTGTTCCACTGATTAATTGTTCTAACTGTCAGGAATTTTCTCCTTAGTTCTAGTATAAGAGAATAAGAGGGAAGGAAGGAAAAACTGTACAGGTAATCCTCGACTACAATCACTCATTTAGTGACTATTCAGGGTTACAATAGCACTGAAAAAAGTGACTGATGACCATTTTCCACAATTGGATGCTTGGCAACTGGTTCACATTTATGACAGTTGCAGTGTCCCAGGGTCACGTAATCATCTTTTGTGATGGGGAAAGTCAATGGGGAAGCCAGATTCACTTAACAGTCAGGTTACTCACTTAACCACTGCAGTGATTCATTTAACAAGCATGTCAAGAACAGACATAAAATGGGACAAAAGTCACTTAACAAAATGTCTCACTTAGCTACAAAAATTTTAGGCTCAATTATAGTCCTAAGTCGAGAACTACCTGCATTAAGATTTGTATGGATGATTCAAACCTGGCTAAAGTGGCATTCCATTCCTTAATGAAGAAGGAATGGTGGAAGAGGATGATATTCTGATAGCGCATGAGAAAATCGGTCATTGATTCAGATAAACTTGGGAAATTAGCTGAATAAGAAATTCACTTAAGCAACTCAAACAAGAGCTAAACTAAACGTGCTACTGAGCTTATTACCTTTTCCGAGGGAGGTAACTCTAAATTAAACAAGAAAGAACTTGTAATTTCTACTTCAATTGTTTTTGGGGTTGTCCTGTGAATAAGGCAAGAAGGAACTTGGGATTAAGCTGCTAAATCAATAATTATTCAAAAATGGTAATTCTTAGATGATTTATCTTTAGACAATTGGCCCAGTAAGGTCCAGTCACTTTCTCTTTTTGAAAAAAAAATCACTGATAATATTTGAGTATTAAGTTATCATTTCCATTTTGTAGGAAGTGGAGATGAATGATGATGATGGTGGGATGGTTGCTCCAGGTGAGACAATAGCTAGAGTGGGGCACACACTTTTCTTTCTTTCTTTCTTTCTTTCTTTCTTTCTTTCTTTCTTTCTTTCTTTCTTTCTTTCTTTCTAGCTTCTATCACTCAGTTGGAAGAACATTCCTTATGCTCTCAGTATGTTGTAAACATTCTAATGTTAGCAAGATCAAGATATTGAATAAACCCATTTTAGACTCCTTTGGAGGAATTAATAAGTGGAAAAGTTCTCATGTCGAGAACTTGTTAACCCGGGCGACATCCGAGCCGGTATGGCATTCTGAAATTTACGTCTCACCATATTATTATTATTATTATTATTATTATTATTATTATTATTATTATTAGAACTGGAGAAGATTATTAATGTTAGCAAGATCAAGATGATGAATAAACCCATTTCAGACTCCTTTGGAGGAATTAATAAGTGGAAAAGTTCTCATGTCGAAGTGCCAACCCTGATGCTGGGAAATAGCAATAGCACGTAGACTTATATACCGCTTCATAATGCTTTACAGCACTAAGCGGTTTATAGGTTTACAGGAAAGCTGACTTCTTCTTAACTTCCTGGGGTATTATTATTATTATTAATATTATTATTATTAATATTATTATTATTAATATTATTATTAATATTATAATATCATAATTAATATTATCTTTCTTTCTAGCTTCTATCACTCAGTTGGAAGAACATTCCTTAATTAATTAATTAATTAATAATTATAACTAATTATTAAAATTTCTAATTAATTAATTAATTAATTATGATTAGTTATAATTAATTATAATTATTAAATTATTAATTTCTAATTAATTAATTAATTAATTATGATTAGTTATAATTAATTATAATTATTAAATTATTAATTTATAATTAATTAATTATAATTAATTATTATAATTGCTAATTAATTATAACTAATTATAATTAACTATTATAATTAATTAGCAATTATAATAATTTAATAAGAATTTATTATAATTAATTATTAAAATTGCTAATTTATTATAATTAATTATAATTGATTATTATAATTAAGTATAAATTATAATTAATTAATTATAATTAGTTATAATTAATTAATAAATATAATAATTAATTATAATTGCTTAATTATAAATTATAATTTAGTTATAATTAATTAGGAATTATAATAATTAATTATTTGCTTAATTATAAATTATAATTGCTTAATTAATTATAATTAATTATTATATTTATTAATTAATTATAATTAAGCAATTATAATTAATTATTATAATTGCTAATTACTTATTAGTTATAATTAATTAGCAATTATAATAATTAATTATAATTGCTTAATTATAAATTATAATTAATTAATTAATTATAATTAATTATAATTAATTATAAATTATAATTAATTATAATTAGTTATAATTAATTAGCAATTATAATAATTAATTATAATTGCTTAATTATAATTAATTAATAATTATAATTGCTAATTAATTATAACTAATTATAAGTAATTAATTATAATTTATACTTAATTATAATAATTAATTATAATTAATTATAATAAATTAGCAATTTTAATAATTAATTATAATTGCTTAATTATAAATTATAATTCATTAATTAATTATAATTAATTATTATAATTATTAATTAATTATAATTAAGCAATTATAATTAATTATTATATTTGCTAATTAATTATAACTAATTATAATTAAATAATAATAATTATTATAAATAATAATAATAATGATGATGATGATGATGATGATGATGATGATGATGATGATGATGATGATGATGTGGATGTTTGATGGTATTACAGATATCGTCGCCGGATGGAAGCAGTTTCTAGTAAGGCCGCCTTTTGCAATTGACTAATGGTGAATTTGTCAATGCCAATGGTGTTCAAGTGGTGCTTCAGTTGTTTTGGGATGGCACCCAAGGCGCCTATTACTATTGGTACGACCCTTGCTTGCTTTTGCCACAGTCTTTCAATGATGATGATGATTGTGATGATGATGATGATGATGTCCGGGGCAGGAAGAGAAGATTAGAAAGAAACTCAAGCTGACTTCTTCTTAACTTCCTGGGGTATTATTATTATTAATAATATTAATATTATTAATATTATTAATATTATAATTAATATTATTAATAATTATAATTATTAATTATAATTAATTATTAATTATTATTATTATTATTATTATTAGAACTGGAGAAGATAACAAAATACAAAGACCTACACATAGAAATAGAAAGACTGTGGCAAAAGCAAGCAATAGTCATAGGCTCCTTGGGTGCAATCCCAAAACAACTGGAGCACCGCTTGAACACAATTGGCATTGACAAATTCGCTATTAGTCAGTTGCAAAAGGCGGCCTTATTAGGAACTGCTACCATCCTGCGACGATTTCTGTAATACCATCAAACATCCACATCTACCTATCCCAGGTCCTGGGTAAGGACTCGATAGGTAGACAAAATGCGAAATCCAGTCTGAACATCTGGCTGACTGTGCGATGATCGATAATAATAATAAAGTTGGAAGGGACCTTGGAGGTCAAGTCCAACCTTCTGCTCAGGCAGGAAACCCTATACCATTTCAGACAAATGGCTGTCCAGTCTCTTCTTAAAAACTTCCAGTGTTGGAGCATTCACAGCTTCTGGAGGCAGGTTGTTCCACTGATTAATTGTTCTAACTGTCAGGAATTTTCTCCTTAGTTCTAGTATAAGAGAATAAGAGGGAAGGAAGGAAAAACTGTACAGGTAATCCTCGACTACAATCACTCATTTAGTGACTATTCAGGGTTACAATAGCGCTGAAAAAAGTGACTGATGACCATTTTCCACAATTGGATGCTTGGCAACTGGTTCACATTTATGACGGTTGCAGTGTCCCAGGGTCACGTAGTCATCTTTTGTGATGGGGAAAGTCAATGGGGAAGCCAGATTCACTTAACAGTCAGGTTACTCACTTAACCACTGCAGTGATTCATTTAACAAGCATGTCAAGAACAGACATAAAATGGGACAAAAGTCACTTAACAAAATGTCTCACTTAGCTACAAAAATTTTAGGCTCAATTATAGTCCTAAGTCGAGAACTACCTGCATTAAGATTTGTATGGATGATTCAAACCTGGCTAAAGTGGCATTCCATTCCTTAATGAAGAAGGAATGGTGGAAGAGGATGATATTCTGATAGCACATGAGAAAATCGGTCATTGATTCAGATAAACTTGGGAAATTAGCTGAATAAGAAATTCACTTAAGCAACTCAAACAAGAGCTAAACCAAACGTGCTACTGAGCTTATTACCTTTTCCGAGGGAGGTAACTCTAAATTAAACAAGAAAGAACTTGGAATTTCTACTTCAATTGTTTTTGGTGTTGTCTTGTGAATAAGGCAAGAAGGAACTTGGAATTAAGCTGCTAAATCAATAATTATTCAAAAATGGTAATTCTTAGATGATTTATCTTTAGACAATTGGCCCAGTAAGGTCCAGTCACTTTCTCTTTTTGAAAAAAAAATCACTGATAATATTTGAGTATTAAGTTATCATTTCCATTTCGTAGGAAGTGGAGATGAATAATGATGATGGTGGGATGGTTGATTCATGTGAGACAATAGCTAGAGTGGGGCACACACTTTTCTTTCTTTCTTTCTTTCTTTCTTTCTTTCTTTCTTTCTTTCTTTCTTTCTAGCTTCTATCACTCAGTTGGAAGAACATTCCTTATACTCTCAGTATGTTGTAAACATTCTAATGTTAGCAAGATCAAGATGATGAATAAACCCATTTCAGACTCCTTTGGAGGAATTAATAAGTGGAAAAGATCTCATGTCGAAGTGCCAACCCTGATGCTGGGAAATAGCAATAGCACGTAGACTTATATACCGCTTCATAATGCTTTACAGCACTAAGCGGTTTATAGGTTTACAGGAAAGCTGACTTCTTCTTAACTTCCTGGGGTATTATTATTATTATTTTTATTATTAATATTAATATTATAATATCATAATTAATATTATCTTTCTTTCTTTCTAGCTTCTATCACTCAGTTGGAAGAACATTCCTTAATTAATTAATTAATAATTATAATTAATTATTAAAATTATTATAATTAATTAATTATAATTAATTATTATAATTAGTTATAATTAATTAGCAATTATAACAATTAATTATAATTGCTTAATTATAAATTATAATTAATAAATTATAATAAATTATAATAAATTATTAATTAATTAGAATTAAGCGATTATAATTAATTATTATAATTGCTAATTAATTATAACTAATTACAATAATTAATTATAATTAAGTATAATTAATTAGCAATTATAATAATTAATTATAATTAATTATTATAATTAATTAAAATTATAATTAATAAATTATAAATAATAATAATAATAATAATAATAATAATAATAATAATAATAATAATAATAATAATAATAATAATAATAATAATAATAATAATAATACGGGAGAGACCAAACTGGCCTACAAGAAAGACCAAATGAAGAACAGAATAGAGGCATGGGAAGACAAAGCACTACATGGCCAATACATTAAAAAAATAGCTGGGAAAGCAGATAATAATAACACCTGGCAATGGCTAAGAGCAGGAAAATTGAAGAAAGAGACCGAGGGATTAATTCTGGCTGCACAAGACCAAGCCTTAAGGACAAATGCATACAAAGTCAAAACTGAGAAGACAGCAACAGACAGTAAGTGCCGCCTATGCAAAGAAGCTGAAGAAACAGTGGACCACTTGGTAAGCTGTTGCAAGAAGATTGCACAGACTGACTACAAGCAGCGGCATGACAAAGTAGCAACAATGGTGCATTGGAAGATCTGCAAAAAATATCATTTGCCTGTAAGCAAAACTGGTGGGATCATAAAATAGAGAAAGTCATAGAAAATGATAAAATTAAACTGCTCTGGACTTCAGAATTCAAACAGACAAGCACCTGCAACATAACACCCCAGACTTAACAATTGTCGATAAGAAAGACAAAAAAGTCTGGATAGTGGACGTGGCAGTGCCTGGAGATAGCAGAATAGAAGAGAAAGAACTGGAGAAGATAACCAAATACACAGACCTACAAATAGAAATAGAAAGACTGTGGCAAAAGCAAGCAAGGGTAGTACCAATAGTCATAGGCTCCTTGGGCGCAATCCCAAAACAACTGTAGCACCACTTGAACACCATTGGCATTGACAAATTTGCTATTAGTCAATTGCAAAAGGCGGCCTTATTAGGAACTGCTTCCATCCTGCGACGATACCTGTAATACCATCAAACATCCACATCTGCCTATCCCAGGTCCTGAGTAAGGACTCGATAGGTAGACAAAATGCCAAATCCAGTCTGAACATCTGGCTGACTGTTTGATAATCCAAAATAATAATAATAATCAAGGCCCGCACTAGATATTGGAGTTCCTGGATATCTGGTGAAAAATGGGTTACAGGACTCAGGACTGTTGGCTGAGCAACCAGGGCCAGCAGCTGCAGAACTACTGGAAGAAAAGGTGTTTACCAGTCGCAGATACACAGTTATGGAAAACAAAGAAATAATGATCTGTTACTACAGATCAAGTCCAACAAGAAGAGGATATCTAAAACGAATGCACCAGTTCTGGAAAGAACAACATCCAGAATCAGAAATAATAGAACAGAGACTAGCAGATCAACGCCGATTTATAACATGAAATAAAATATTCACAGAAACAGAATTGGACGAACTGCAAAGGTTTACCCAGGGCAAAGAAATCAAAGGACTCGATAGGTAGACAAAATGCCAAATCCAGTCTGAACATCTGGCTGACTGTGCGATGATCGATAATAATAATAATAATAATGTGGATGTTTGATGGTATTACAGAAATCATCGCAGGATGGAAGCAGTTCCCAATTAGGCCGCCTTTTGCAATTGACTAATAGCGAATTTGTCAATGCCAATTGTGTTCAAGCGGTGCTCCAGTTGTTTGCCACAGTCTTTCTATTTTTATTTGTATTAAATAAATACAATAAATAAATAAATTAAATTTTAGGATTAAAAATTGTGCTCCATGTGGTTTTTAAAAATGGAGCCGTTTTGGTGTCCTGGGAAGTAAATTCTTGATTCCGGGGACAGGGATTTTTCTGCTATGGAAGTGAAAAAATTTTTGGGACGCAAATGTAAAAATGGACATCAGAATTGGATTTGGTGTTAAATTTCATGCTTAAAAATGATGCTTTATGTAGTTTTTAAAAATTGAGCCATTTTAGTGTGCAGGGAAGGAAATTCCTGATGCCGGAGTAAGGGATTTTTGTGCTCCTGAGGTGAAAATTTTTTTTGACCCAAATGTAAAAACGGACATCAGAATTGGATTCGGGATTATATTTCATGCTTAAAAATGTTGCTTTATGTAGTTTTTACAAATTGAGACGTTTTGGTGTCCGGAGAAGGCAATTCCTGATGCCGGGGTCAGGGATTTTTCTGGTCCGGAGGTGAAATTTTTTTTTTAATGCAAATGTAAAAACGGACATGAGAATTGGATTCGGCGTTAAATTTCATTTTTTAAAAATGGTGCTCTATGTAGTTTTTAAAAATTGAGCCGTTTTAATGTCCGGGAAGGAAATTGCTGATGCTGGGGTCAGGGATTGTTGTGCTCCAGAGGTGAAAAATTTTTTTTGTTCCAAATGTAAAAACGGACATCAGAATGGGATTCGGGGTTAAATTTCATGTGTAAAAATGGTGCTTTATGTAATTTTTAAAAATTGAGCCGTTTTAGTGTCCGGTAAAGGAAATTCCTGATGCCGGGGTCAGGGAGTTTTGTGCGCAAGAGGTGAAAATTTTTTTTGATGGAAATGTAAAAACGGACATCAGAATTGGATTCGGGGTTAAATTTCATGTTTAAAAATGGTGCTTTATGTAATTTTTAAAAATTGAGCCGTTTTGGTGGGCGGGGAAGGAAATTGCTGGTGCCGGGGTCAGGGATTTTGGTGCATCAGAAGTGAAAAAATTTTTTGATCCAAATGTAAAAACGGATATCAGAATTGGATTCGGGATTAAATTTCATGCTTAAAAATGGTGCTTTATGTAGTTTTTACAAATTGAGCCATTTTAGTGTGCAGGGAAGGAAATTCCTGATGCCGGAGTAAGGGATTTTTCTGCTCCGGAGGTGAAATTTTTTTTTAATGCAAATGTAAAAACGGACATGAGAATACGATTCGGGGTTAAATTTCATGCTTAAAAATGGTGCTTTATGTAATTTTGAAAAAATTGAGCCATTTTGGTGTCCGGGAAAGGAAATTCCTGATGCCGGGGTCAGGGATTTTTCTAATCCGGAGGTGAAATTTTTTTTTAATGCAAATGTAAAAACGGACATGAGAATAGGATTCGGGGTTAAATTTTATGCTTAAAAATGGTCCTTTATGTAGTTTTTACAAATTGAGCAGTTTTGGTGTCCGGAGAAGGAAATTCCTGACGCTGGGGTCAGGGATTTTTCTGCTCCAGAGGTGAAAAATTTTTTTTAATGCAAATGTAATAACGGACATGAGAATTGGATTCGGCGTTAAATTTCATGTTTAAAAATGGTGCTTTATGTAGTTTTTAAAAATTGAGCCGTTTTAGTGTCCGGGAAGGAAATTGCTGATGCTGTGGTCACGGATTGTTGTGCTCCTGAGGTGAAATTTTTTTTGACCCAAATGTAAAAACGGACATCAGAATTGGATTCGGGGTTAAATTTCATGTTTAAAAATGGTGCTTTATGTAATTTTTAAAAATGGAGCCGTTTTGGTGGGCGGGGAAGGAAATTGCTGATGCCGGGGTCAGGGATTTTTGTGCATCAGAAGTGAAAATTTTTTTTGATCCAAATGTAAAAACGGACATCAGAATTGGATTTGGGGTTAAATTTTAGGATTAAAAATTGTGCTCCATGTGGTTTTTAAAAATGGAGCCGTTTTGGTGTCAGGGAAAGGAAATTCCTGATGCCGGAGTAAGAGATTTTTGTGCTCCTGAGATGAAAATTTTTTTTGACCCAAATGAAAAAACGGACATCAGAATCGGATGCGGGATTAAATTTCATGTTTAAAAATGGTGCTTTATGTAATTTTTAAAAAATTGAGCCGTTTTAGTGTCCGGGGAAGGAAATTCCTGATGCCGGGGTCAGGGATTTTTCTGGTCAGGAGGTGAAATTTTTTTTTTAATGCAAATGTAAAAACGGACATCAGAATTGGATTCGGCGTAAAATTTCATTTTCAAAAATGGTGCTTTATGTAGTTTTTAAAAATTGAGCCGTTTTAGTGTCCGGGAAGGAAATTGCTGATGCTGGGGTCAGGGATTGTTGTGCTCCAGAGGTGAAAAATTTTTTTTGTTCCAAATGTAAAAACGGACATCAGAATTGGATTCGGGGTTAAATTTCATGTTTAAAAATGGTGCTTTATGTAATTTTTAAAAATTGAGCCGTTTTAGTGTCCGGGAAAGGAAATTCCTGATGCCGGGGTCAGGGATTTTTCTGCTCCGGAGGTGAAAATTTTTTTTAATGCAAATGTAAAAACGGACATGAGAATAGGATTCGGGGTTAAATTTCATTTTTAAAAATGGTGCTTTATGTAGTTTTTACAAATTGAGCCGTTTTGGTTTCCGGAGAATTAAATTCCTGATGCCGGGGTCAGGGATTTTTCTGCTCCGGAGGTGAAAATTTTTCTTAATGCAAATGTAAAAACGGACATGAGAATAGGATTCGGGGTTAAATTTTATGCTAAAAAATGGTGCTTTATGTAGTTTTTACAAATTGAGCCGTTTTGGTGTCCGGAGAAGGAGATTCCTGATGCTGGGGTCAGGGATTGTTGTGCTCCAGAGGTGAAAAAATTTTTTTAATGCAAATGTAAAAACGGACATGAGAATAGGATTCGGGGTAAATTTCATTTTTAAAAATAGTGCTTTATGTAGTTTTTAAAAATTGAGCCGTTTTAGTGTCCGGGGAAGGAAATTGCTGATGCCGGGGTCAGGGATTTTTGTGCGCCAGAGGTGAAATTTTTTTTTGATGGAAATGTAAAAACGGACATCAGAATTGGATTCGGAGTTAAATTTCATGTTTAAAAATGGTGCTCCATGTGGTTTTTCAAAATGGAGCCATATTGGTGTCCGAAGAAGGAAATTCGTGATGCCAGGGTTAGGGATTTTTCTGCTCCGGAGGTGAAAATTTTTTTGACGCAAATGTAAAAAGAGACATCAGAATTGGATTCGGGGTTAAATTTCATGTTTAAAAATGGTGCTTTATGTAATTTTTAAAAATGGAGCCGTTTTGGTGGGCGGGGAAGGAAATTGCTGATGCCGGGGTCAGGGATTTTTGTGCATCAGAAGTGAAAAAATTTTTTGATCCAAATGTAAAAACGGATAACAGAATTGTATTTGGGGTTAAATTTTAGGATTAAAAATTGTGCTCCATGTGGTTTTTAATAATGGAGCCGTTTTGGTGTCCTGGGAAGTAAATTCTTGATGCCGGGGTCAGGGATTTTTCTGCTATGGAAGTGAAAAATTTTTTGGGACGCAAATGTAAAAATGGACATCAAAATTGGATTTGGTGTTAAATTTCATGCTTAAAAATGATGCTTTATGTAGTTTTTAAAAATTGAGCCATTTTAGTGTCCAGGGAAGGAAATTCCTGATGCCAGAGTAAGGGATTTTTGTGCTCCTGAGGTGAAAATTTTTTTGACCCAAATGTAAAAACGGACATCAGTATTGGATTCGCGGTTAAATTTCATGCTTAAAAATGGTGCTTTATGTAGTTTTTACAAATTGAGCCGTTTTGATTTCCGGAGAATTAAATTCCTGATGCCGGGGTCAGGGATTTTTCTGCTCCGAAGGTGAAAATTTTTCTTAATGCAAATGTAAAAACGGACATGAGAATAGGATTCGGGGTTAAATTTTATGCTAAAAAATGGTGCTTTATGTAGTTTTTACAAATTTAGCCGTTTTGGTGTCCGGAGAAGGAAATTCCTGATGCTGGGGTCTGGGATTTTTCTGCTCCGGAGGTGAAAATTTTTTTTTAATGCAAATGTAAAAACGGACAAGAGAATTGGATTCGGCGTTAAATTTCATTTTTAAAAATGGTGCTTTATGTAGTTTTTAAAAAATGAGCCGTTTTAGTGTCCGGGAAGGAAATTGCTGATGCTGGGGTCAGCGATTTTTCTGCATCAGAAGTGAAAATCTTTTTTGATCCAAATGTAAAAACGGATATCAGAATTGGATTTGGGGTTAAATTTTAGGATTAAAAATTGTGCTCCATGTGGTTTTTAAAAATGGAGCCGTTTTGGTGTCCTGGGAAGTAAATTCTTGATGCCGGGGTCAGGGATTTTTCTGCTATGGAAGTGAAAAATTTTTTGGGACGCAAATGTAAAAATGGACATCAGAATTGGATTTGGTGTTAAATTTCATGCTTAAAAATGATGCTTTATGTAGTTTTTAAAAATTGAGCCATTTTAGTGTCCAGGGAAGGAAATTCCTGATGCCGGAGTAAGGGATTTTTGTGCTCTTGAGGTGAAAATTTTTTTGACCCAAATGTAAAAACGGACATCAGTATTGGATTCGCGGTTAAATTTCATGCTTAAAAATGGTGCTTTATGTAGTTTTTACAAATTGAGCCGTTTTGATTTCCGGAGAATTAAATTCCTGATGCCGGGGTCAGGGATTTTTCTGCTCCGAAGCTGAAAATTTTTCTTAATGCAAATGTAAAAACGGACATGAGAATAGGATTCGGGGTTAAATTTTATGCTAAAAAATGGTGCTTTATGTAGTTTTTACAAATTTAGCCGTTTTGGTGTCCGGAGAAGGAAATTCCTGATGCTGGGGTCTGGGATTTTTCTGCTCCGGAGGTGAAAATTTTTTTTTAATGCAAATGTAAAAACGGACAAGAGAATTGGATTCGGCGTTAAATTTCATTTTTAAAAATGGTGCTTTATGTAGTTTTTAAAAAATGAGCCGTTTTAGTGTCCGGGAAGGAAATTGCTGATGCTGGGGTCAGCGATTTTTCTGCATCAGAAGTGAAAATTTTTTTTGATCCAAATGTAAAAACGGATATCAGAATTGGATTTGGGGTTAAATTTTAGGATTAAAAATTGTGCTCCATGTGGTTTTTAAAAATGGAGCCGTTTTGGTGTCCTGGGAAGTAAATTCTTGATGCCGGGGTCAGGGATTTTTCTGCTATGGAAGTGAAAAATTTTTTGGGACGCAAATGTAAAAATGGACATCAGAATTGGATTTGGTGTTAAATTTCATGCTTAAAAATGATGCTTTATGTAGTTTTTAAAAATTGAGCCATTTTAGTGTCCAGGGAAGGAAATTCCTGATGCCGGAGTAAGGGATTTTTGTGCTCTTGAGGTGAAAATTTTTTTGACCCAAATGTAAAAACGGACATCAGAATTGGATTCGGGGTTAAATTTCATGCTTAAAAATGGTGCTTTATGTAGTTTTTACAAATTGAGCCGTTTTGGTTTCCGGAGAATTAAATTCCTGATCCCGGTGTCAGGGATTTTTCTGCTCCGGAGGTGAAAATTTTTCTTAATGCAAATGTAAAAACGGACATGAGAATAGGATTCGGGGTTAAATTCTATGCTAAAAAATGGTGCTTTATGTAGTTTTTACAAATTGAGCCGTTTTGGTGTCCGGAGAAGGAAATTCCTGATGCTGGGGTCAGGGATTTTTCTGCTCCGGAGGTGAAAATTTTTTTTTAATGCAAATGTAAAAACGGACATGAGAATTGGATTCGGCGTTAAATTTCATTTTTAAAAATGGTGCTCTATGTAGTTTTTAAAAAATGAGCCGTTTTAGTGTCCGGGAAGGAAATTGCTGATGCTGGGGTCAGGGATTGTTGTGCTCCAGAGGTGAAAATTTTTTTTTAATGCAAATGTAAAAACGGAGATGAGAATAGGATTCGGGGTAAATTTCATTTTTAAAAATGGTGCTTTATGTAGTTTTTAAAAATTGAGCCGTTTTAGTGTCCGGGGAAGGAAATTGCTGATGCCGGGGTCAGGGATTTTTGTGCACCAGAGGTGAAAATGTTTTTTGATGGAAATGTAAAAACGGACATCAGAATTGGATTCGGGGTTAAATTTCATGTTTAAAAATGGTGCTTTATGTAATTTTTTCAAATTGAGCCATTTTGGTGTCCGGAGAAGGAAATTCCTGATGCCGGGGTCAGGGATTTTTCTGCTCCGGAGGTGAAACTTTTTTTTAATGCAAATGTAAAAACGGACATGAGAATAGGATTCGGGGTTAAATTTCATTTTTAAAAATGGTGCTTTATGTAATTTTTTAAAATTGAGCCGTTTTGGTGTCCGGAAAAGGAAATTCCTGATGCCGGGGTCAGGGATTTTTCTGCTATGGAAGTGAAAATTTTTTTGGGACGCAAATGTAAAAATGGACATCAGAATTGGATTCGGGGTTAAATTTCATGCTTAAAAATGGTGCTTTAAGTAGTTTTTACAAATTGAGCCGTTTTGGTGTCCGGAGAAGGAAATTCCTGATGCCGGGGTCATGGATTTTTCTGCTCCGGAGGTGAAAATTTTTTTGACGCAAATGTAAAAAGGGACATCAGAATTGGATTCGGGGTTAAATTTCATGCTTAAAAATGGTGCTTTATGTAATTTAAAAAATGAGCCGTTTTAGTGTCCGGGAAAGGAATTTGCTTATGCCGGGGTCAGGGGTTTTTCTGCTATAGAGGTGAAATTTTTTTTGACACAAATGTAAAAATGGACATCAGAATAGGATTCGGGGTTAAATTTCATGCTTAAAAATGATGCTTTATGTAGTTTTTAACAATTGAGCCGTTTTGGTGTCCGGGGAAGGAAATTGCTGTTGCCAAGGTCAGGGATTTTTCTGCTCTGGACGTGAAATTTTTTTTTGTTCCAAATGTAAAAACGGACATCAGAATTGGATTCGGGGTTAAATTTCATGCTTAATAACGGTGCTTTATGTAGTTTTTAAAAATTGAGACATTTTAGTGTGCAGTGAAGGAAATTCTAGATGCCAGAGTAAGGGATTTTTGTGCTCCTGAGGTGAAAATTTTTTTGACCGAAATGTAAAAATGGACATCAGAATCGGATTCTGGGTTAAATTTCATGCTTAAAAATGGTGCTTTATGTTATTTTTAAAAATGGAGCCGTTTTGGTGTCTGGGGAAGGAAATTGCTGATGCCCGGGTCAGGGATTTTTCTGCTATGGAGGTGAATTTTTTTTTGACACAAATATAGAAATGGACATCAGAATTGGATTCGGGTTTAAATTTCATGCTTAAAAATGATGCTTTATGTAGTTTTTAAAAATTGAGCCATTTTGGTGTCCAGGGAAGGAAATTCCGGATACCGGGGACAGGGATTTTTGTGCTCCGGAGGTGACATTTTTTTTGATCCAAATGTAAAAACGGACATCAGAATTGGATTCGGGGTTAAATTTCATGTTTAAAAATGGTGCTTTATGTAGTTTTTAAAAATTGAGCCCTTTTAGTGTCCGGGGAACAAAATTCCTGATACCGGGGTCAGGGATTTTTTTGCGCCAGAGGTGAAAATTTTTTTTGATGCAAATGTAAAAACGGACATCAGAATTGGATTCGGGGTTAAATTTCATGCTTAAAAATTGTGCTCCATGTGGTTTTTAAAAATGGAGCCGTTTTGGTGTCCTGGGAAGGAAATTCTTGATGCCGGGGTCAGGGATTTTCTGCTCAGGAGGTGAAATTTTTTTTGACGCAAATGTAAAAAGGGACATCAGAATTGGATTCGGGGTTAAATTTTCATGTTTAAAAATGGTGCTTTATGTAATTTTTAAAAATTGAGCCATTTTGGTGTCCGGGAAAGGAAATTCGTGATGCCGGGGTCAGGGATTTTTCTGCTATGGAAGTGAAAAAATTTTTGGGACGCAAATGTAAAAATGGACATCAGAATTGGATTCGGGGTTAAATTTCATGCTTAAAAATGGTGCTTTAAGTAGTTTTTACAAATTGAGCCATTTTGGTGTCCGGAGAAGGAAATTCCTGATGCCGGGGTCATGGATTTTTCTGCTCCGGAGGTGAAAATTTTTTGACGCAAATGTAAAAAGGGAGATCAGAATTGGATTCGGGGTTAAATTTCATGCTTAAAAATGGTGCTTTATGTAGTTTTTACAAATTGAGCCGTTTTGGTGTCCGGAGAAGGAAATTCCTGATGCCGGGGTCAGGGAATTTTCTGCTCCGGAGGTGAAAATTTTTTTTAATGCAAATGTAAAAACGGACATGAGAATAGGATTCGGGGTTAAATTTTATGCTTAAAAATGGTACTTTATGTAGTTTTTACAAATTGAGCCGTTTTGGTGTCTGGAGAAGGAAATTCCTGATGGCGGAGTCAGGGATTTTTCTGCTCCGGAGGTGAAAATTTTTTTTAATGCAAATGTAAAAACGGACATGAGAATAGGATTCGGGGTAAATTTCATTTTTAAAAATGGTGCTTTATGTAGTTTTTAAAAATTGAGCCGTTTTAGTGTCCGTGGAAGGAAATTGCTGATGCCGTGGTCAGGGATTTTTGTGCGCCAGAGGTGAAAATTTTTTTTGATGGAAATGGAGAAACGGACATCAGAATTGGATTCGGGGTTAAATTTCATGTTTAAAAATGTTACTTTATGTAATTTTTAAAAATTGAGCCGTTTTGGTGTCCGGGAAAGGAAATTCGTGATGCCGGGGTCAGGGATTTTTCTGCTCCGGAGGTGAAAATTTTTTTGACGCAAATGTAAAAAGGGACATCAGAATTGGATTCGGGGTTAAATTTCATGTTTAAAAATGGTGCTTTATGTAATTTTTAAAAATGGAGCCGTTTTGGTGGGCGGGGAAGGAAATTGCTGATGCCGGGGTCAGCGATTTTTCTGCATCAGAAGTGAAAATTTTTTTTGATCCAAATGTAAAAACGGATATCAGAATTGGATTTGGGGTTAAATTTTAGGATTAAAAATTGTGCTCCATGTGGTTTTTAAAAATGGAGCCGTTTTGCTGTCCTGGGAAGTAAATTCTTGATGCTGGGGTCAGGGATTTTTCTGCTGTGGAAGTGAAAATTTTTTTGGGACGCAAATGTAAAAACGGACATCAGAATTGGATTTGGTGTTAAATTTCATGCTTAAAAATGATGCTTTATGTAGTTTTTAAAAATTGAGCCATTTTAGTGTCCAGGGAAGGAAATTCCTGATGCCGGAGTAAGGGATTTTTGTGCTCTTGAGGTGAAAATTTTTTTGACCCAAATGTAAAAACGGACATCAGAATTGGATTCGGGGTTAAATTTCATGCTTAAAAATGGTGCTTTATGTAGTTTTTACAAATTGAGCCGTTTTGGTTTCCGGAGAATTAAATTCCTGATGCCGGTGTCAGGGATTTTTCTGCTCCGGAGGTGAAAATTTTTCTTAATGCAAATGTAAAAACGGACATGAGAATAGGATTCGGGGTTAAATTTTATGCTAAAAAATGGTGCTTTATGTAGTTTTTACAAATTGAGCCGTTTTGGTGTCCGGAGAAGGAAATTCCTGATGCTGGGGTCAGGGATTTTTCTGCTCCGGAGGTGAAAATTTTTTTTTAATGCAAATGTAAAAACGGACATGAGAATTGGATTCGGCGTTAAATTTCATTTTTAAAAATGGTGCTCTATGTAGTTTTTAAAAAATGAGCCGTTTTAGTGTCCGGGAAGGAAATTGCTGATGCTGGGGTCAGGGATTGTTGTGCTCCAGAGGTGAAAATTTTTTTTTAATGCAAATGTAAAAACGGAGATGAGAATAGGATTCGGGGTAAATTTCATTTTTAAAAATGGTGCTTTATGTAGTTTTTAAAAATTGAGCCGTTTTAGTGTCCGGGGAAGGAAATTGCTGATGCCGGGGTCAGGGATTTTTGTGCACCAGAGGTGAAAATGTTTTTTGATGGAAATGTAAAAACGGACATCAGAATTGGATTCGGGGTTAAATTTCATGTTTAAAAATGGTGCTTTATGTAATTTTTTCAAATTGAGCCATTTTGGTGTCCGGAGAAGGAAATTCCTGATGCCGGGGTCAGGGATTTTTCTGCTCCGGAGGTGAAACTTTTTTTTAATGCAAATGTAAAAACGGACATGAGAATAGGATTCGGGGTTAAATTTCATTTTTAAAAATGGTGCTTTATGTAATTTTTTAAAATTGAGCCGTTTTGGTGTCCGGAAAAGGAAATTCCTGATGCCGGGGTCAGGGATTTTTCTGCTATGGAAGTGAAAATTTTTTTGGGACGCAAATGTAAAAATGGACATCAGAATTGGATTCGGGGTTAAATTTCATGCTTAAAAATGGTGCTTTAAGTAGTTTTTACAAATTGAGCCGTTTTGGTGTCCGGAGAAGGAAATTCCTGATGCCGGGGTCATGGATTTTTCTGCTCCGGAGGTGAAAATTTTTTTGACGCAAATGTAAAAAGGGACATCAGAATTGGATTCGGGGTTAAATTTCATGCTTAAAAATGGTGCTTTATGTAGTTTTTACAAATTGAGCCGTTTTGGTGTCCGGAGAAGGAAATTCCTGATGCCGGGGTCAGGGATTTTTCTGCTCCGGAGGTGAAAATTTTTTTTAATGCAAATGTAAAAACGGACATGAGAATAGGATTCGGGGTTATATTTTATGCTTAAAAATGGTACTTTATGTAGTTTTTACAAATTGAGCCGTTTTGGTGTCTGGAGAAGGAAATTCCTGATGCCGGAGTCAGGGATTTTTCTGCTCCGGAGGTGAAAATTTTTTTTAATGCAAATGTAAAAACGGACATGAGAATAGGATTCGGGGTAAATTTCATTTTTAAAAATGGTGCTTTATGTAGTTTTTTAAAATTCAGCTGTTTTGGTGTCCGGGGAAGGAAATTCCTGATGCCGGCTGGGGTCAGGGATTTTTGTGCTCCAGAGGTGAAAATTTTTTTTTGACCCAAATGTAAAAACGGACATCAGAATTGGATTTGGGGTTAAATTTCATGCTTAAAAATGGTGCTTTATGTAGTTTTTAAAAATTGAGCCTATTTGCTGTCCGGAAAAGGAAATTCTTGATGCCGGTGTCAAGGATTTTTGTGCTCTAAAGTTGAAAATTTTTTCTTGACCGTAATGTAAAAACGGACATCAGAATTGCATTTTGGATTAAATTTCATGCGTAAAAATGGTGCTTTATGTAGTTTTTAAAAATTGAGCTGTTTTGGTGTCCGGGGAAGGAAATTCCTGATGCCGGGGTCAGGGATTTTTGTGCTCTAGACGTGAAAATTATCTCTTGACCGAAATGTAAAAATGGACATCAGAATTGGATTCCGGGTTAAATTTCATGCTTAAAAATGGTGCTTTATGTAGTTTTTACAAATTGAGCCGTTTTGGTTTCCGGGGAAGGAAATTCCTGATGCCGGTGTCAGGGATTTTTGTGCTTCACAGGTTAAAATTTTTTCTTGACTGAAATGTAAAAATGGGCATCAGAATTGGATTCGGGGTTAAATTTCATGCGTAAAAATGGTGCTTTATGTAGTTTTTAAAAATTGAGCCATTTTGGTGTCCGGGGAAGGAAATTCATGATGCCGGGGTCAGGGATGTTTGGGCTCCGGAGATGAAATTTTTTTAACCCAAATGTAAAAACGGACATCATAATTGGATTCGGGGTTAAATTTCATGCGTAAAAATGTTGCTTTATGTAGTTTTCAAAAATTGAGCCATTTTGGTGTCCAGGGAAGGAAATTCCTGATGCCAGGGTCAGGGATTTTTGTGCTCCAGAGGTGAAAATATTTTTTTGACGCAAATATAAACACGGACATCAGAATTGGATTCCGGGTTAAATTTCATGCGTAAAAATGGTGCTTTATGTAGTTTTTAAAAGTTCAGCTGTTTTGGTGTCCGGGGAAGGAAATTCCTGATGCCGGCCGGGGTCAGGGATTTTTGTGCTCCAGAGGTGAAAATTTTTTTTTGACCCAAATGTAAAAACGGACATCAGAATTGGATTCGGGGTTAAATTTCATGCTTAAAAATGGTGCTTTATGTAGTTTTTTAAACTTCAGCTGTTTTGGTGTCCGGGGAAGGAAATTCCTGATGCCGGCTGGGGTCAGGGATTTTTGTGCTCCAGAGGTGAAAATTTTATCTTGACCCAAATGTAAAAACGGACATCAGAATTGGATTCGGGGTTAAATTTCATGCTTAAAAATGGTGCTTTATGTAATTTAAAAATTGAGCCGTTTTAGTGTCCGGGAAAGGAATTTGCTTATGCCGGGGTCAGGGGTTTTTCTGCTATAGAGGTGAAATTTTTTTTGACACAAATGTAAAAATGGACATCAGAATAGGATTCGGGGTTAAATTTCATGCTTAAAAATGATGCTTTATGTAGTTTTTAACAATTGAGCCGTTTTGGTGTCCGGGGAAGGAAATTGCTGTTGCCAAGGTCAGGGATTTTTCTGCTCTGGACGTGAAATTTTTTTTTGTTCCAAATGTAAAAACGGACATCAGAATTGGATTCGGGGTTAAATTTCATGCTTAATAACGGTGCTTTATGTAGTTTTTAAAAATTGAGCCATTTTAGTGTGCAGTGAAGGAAATTCTAGATGCCAGAGTAAGGGATTTTTGTGCTCCTGAGGTGAAAATTTTTTTGACCGAAATGTAAAAATGGACATCAGAATCGGATTCTGGGTTAAATTTCATGCTTAAAAATGGTGCTTTATGTTATTTTTAAAAATGGAGCCGTTTTGGTGTCTGGGGAAGGAAATTGCTGATGCCCGGGTCAGGGATTTTTCTGCTATGGAGGTGAATTTTTTTTTGACACAAATATAGAAATGGACATCAGAATTGGATTCGGGTTTAAATTTCATGCTTAAAAATGATGCTTTATGTAGTTTTTAAAAATTGAGCCATTTTGGTGTCCAGGGAAGGAAATTCCGGATACCGGGGACAGGGATTTTTGTGCTCCGGAGGTGACATTTTTTTTGATCCAAATGTAAAAACGGACATCAGAATTGGATTCGGGGTTAAATTTCATGTTTAAAAATGGTGCTTTATGTAGTTTTTAAAAATTGAGCCCTTTTAGTGTCCGGGGAACAAAATTCCTGATGCCGGGGTCAGGGATTTTTGTGCTCCAGAGGTGAAAATTTTATCTTGACCCAAATGTAAAAACGGACATCAGAATTGGATTCGGGGTTAAATTTCATGCTTAAAAATGGTGCTTTATGTAATTTAAAAATTGAGCCGTTTTAGTGTCCGGGAAAGGAATTTGCTTATGCCGGGGTCAGGGGTTTTTCTGCTATAGAGGTGAAATTTTTTTTGACACAAATGTAAAAATGGACATCAGAATAGGATTCGGGGTTAAATTTCATGCTTAAAAATGATGCTTTATGTAGTTTTTAACAATTGAGCCGTTTTGGTGTCCGGGGAAGGAAATTGCTGTTGCCAAGGTCAGGGATTTTTGTGCTCTGGACGTGAAATTTTTTTTTGTTCCAAATGTAAAAACGGACATCAGAATTGGATTCGGGGTTAAATTTCATGCTTAATAACGGTGCTTTATGTAGTTTTTAAAAATTGAGACATTTTAGTGTGCAGTGAAGGAAATTCTAGATGCCAGAGTAAGGGATTTTTGTGCTCCTGAGGTGAAAATTTTTTTGACCGAAATGTAAAAATGGACATCAGAATCGGATTCTGGGTTAAATTTCATGCTTAAAAATGGTGCTTTATGTTATTTTTAAAAATGGAGCCGTTTTGGTGTCTGGGGAAGGAAATTGCTGATGCCCGGGTCAGGGATTTTTCTGCTATGGAGGTGAATTTTTTTTTGACACAAATATAGAAATGGACATCAGAATTGGATTCGGGTTTAAATTTCATGCTTAAAAATGATGCTTTATGTAGTTTTTAAAAATTGAGCCATTTTGGTGTCCAGGGAAGGAAATTCCGGATACCGGGGACAGGGATTTTTGTGCTCCGGAGGTGACATTTTTTTTGATCCAAATGTAAAAACGGACATCAGAATTGGATTCGGGGTTAAATTTCATGTTTAAAAATGGTGCTTTATGTAGTTTTTAAAAATTGAGCCCTTTTAGTGTCCGGGGAACAAAATTCCTGATGCCGGGGTCAGGGATTTTTTTGCGCCAGAGGTGAAAATTTTTTTTGATGCAAATGTAAAAACGGACATCAGAATTGGATTCGGGGTTAAATTTCATGCTTAAAAATTGTGCTCCATGTGGTTTTTAAAAATGGAGCCGTTTTGGTGTCCTGGGAAGGAAATTCTTGATGCCGGGGTCAGGGATTTTCTGCTCAGGAGGTGAAATTTTTTTTGACGCAAATGTAAAAAGGGACATCAGAATTGGATTCGGGGTTAAATTTTCATGTTTAAAAATGGTGCTTTATGTAATTTTTAAAAATTGAGCCATTTTGGTGTCCGGGAAAGGAAATTCGTGATGCCGGGGTCAGGGATTTTTCTGCTATGGAAGTGAAAAAATTTTTGGGACGCAAATGTAAAAATGGACATCAGAATTGGATTCGGGGTTAAATTTCATGCTTAAAAATGGTGCTTTAAGTAGTTTTTACAAATTGAGCCGTTTTGGTGTCCGGAGAAGGAAATTCCTGATGCCGGGGTCATGGATTTTTCTGCTCCGGAGGTGAAAATTTTTTTGACGCAAATGTAAAAAGGGACATCAGAATTGGATTCGGGGTTAAATTTCATGCTTAAAAATGGTGCTTTATGTAGTTTTTACAAATTGAGCCGTTTTGGTGTCCGGAGAAGGAAATTCCTGATGCCGGGGTCAGGGAATTTTCTGCTCCGGAGGTGAAAATTTTTTTTAATGCAAATGTAAAAACGGACATGAGAATAGGATTCGGGGTTAAATTTTATGCTTAAAAATGGTACTTTATGTAGTTTTTACAAATTGAGCCGTTTTGGTGTCTGGAGAAGGAAATTCCTGATGGCGGAGTCAGGGATTTTTCTGCTCCGGAGGTGAAAATTTTTTTTAATGCAAATGTAAAAACGGACATGAGAATAGGATTCGGGGTAAATTTCATTTTTAAAAATGGTGCTTTATGTAGTTTTTAAAAATTGAGCCGTTTTAGTGTCCGTGGAAGGAAATTGCTGATGCCGTGGTCAGGGATTTTTGTGCGCCAGAGGTGAAAATTTTTTTTGATGGAAATGGAGAAACGGACATCAGAATTGGATTCGGGGTTAAATTTCATGTTTAAAAATGTTACTTTATGTAATTTTTAAAAATTGAGCCGTTTTGGTGTCCGGGAAAGGAAATTCGTGATGCCGGGGTCAGGGATTTTTCTGCTCCGGAGGTGAAAATTTTTTTGACGGAAATGTAAAAAGGGACATCAGAATTGGATTCGGGGTTAAATTTCATGTTTAAAAATGGTGCTTTATGTAATTTTTAAAAATGGAGCCGTTTTGGTGGGCGGGGAAGGAAATTGCTGATGCCGGGGTCAGCGATTTTTCTGCATCAGAAGTGAAAATTTTTTTTGATCCAAATGTAAAAACGGATATCAGAATTGGATTTGGGGTTAAATTTTAGGATTAAAAATTGTGCTCCATGTGGTTTTTAAAAATGGAGCCGTTTTGCTGTCCTGGGAAGTAAATTCTTGATGCTGGGGTCAGGGATTTTTCTGCTGTGGAAGTGAAAATTTTTTTGGGACGCAAATGTAAAAACGGACATCAGAATTGGATTTGGTGTTAAATTTCATGCTTAAAAATGATGCTTTATGTAGTTTTTAAAAATTGAGCCATTTTAGTGTCCAGGGAAGGAAATTCCTGATGCCGGAGTAAGGGATTTTTGTGCTCTTGAGGTGAAAATTTTTTTGACCCAAATGTAAAAACGGACATCAGAATTGGATTCGGGGTTAAATTTCATGCTTAAAAATGGTGCTTTATGTAGTTTTTACAAATTGAGCCGTTTTGGTTTCCGGAGAATTAAATTCCTGATGCCGGTGTCAGGGATTTTTCTGCTCCGGAGGTGAAAATTTTTCTTAATGCAAATGTAAAAACGGACATGAGAATAGGATTCGGGGTTAAATTTTATGCTAAAAAATGGTGCTTTATGTAGTTTTTACAAATTGAGCCGTTTTGGTGTCCGGAGAAGGAAATTCCTGATGCGGGGGTCAGGGATTTTTCTGCTCCGGAGGTGAAAATTTTTTTTTAATGCAAATGTAAAAACGGACATGAGAATTGGATTCGGCGTTAAATTTCATTTTTAAAAATGGTGCTTTATGTAGTTTTTAAAAAATGAGCCGTTTTAGTGTCCGGGAAGGAAATTGCTGATGCTGGGGTCAGGGATTGTTGTGCTCCAGAGGTGAAAATTTTTTTTTAATGCAAATGTAAAAACGGAGATGAGAATAGGATTCGGGGTAAATTTCATTTTTAAAAATGGTGCTTTATGTAGTTTTTAAAAATTGAGCCGTTTTAGTGTCCGGGGAAGGAAATTGCTGATGCCGGGGTCAGGGATTTTTGTGCACCAGAGGTGAAAATGTTTTTTGATGGAAATGTAAAAACGGACATCAGAATTGGATTCGGGGTTAAATTTCATGTTTAAAAATGGTGCTTTATGTAATTTTTTCAAATTGAGCCATTTTGGTGTCCGGAGAAGGAAATTCCTGATGCCGGGGTCAGGGATTTTTCTGCTCCGGAGGTGAAACTTTTTTTTAATGCAAATGTAAAAACGGACATGAGAATAGGATTCGGGGTTAAATTTCATTTTTAAAAATGGTGCTTTATGTAATTTTTTAAAATTGAGCCGTTTTGGTGTCCGGAAAAGGAAATTCCTGATGCCGGGGTCAGGGATTTTTCTGCTATGGAAGTGAAAATTTTTTTGGGACGCAAATGTAAAAATGGACATCAGAATTGGATTCGGGGTTAAATTTCATGCTTAAAAATGGTGCTTTAAGTAGTTTTTACAAATTGAGCCGTTTTGGTGTCCGGAGAAGGAAATTCCTGATGCCGGGGTCATGGATTTTTCTGCTCCGGAGGTGAAAATTTTTTTGACGCAAATGTAAAAAGGGACATCAGAATTGGATTCGGGGTTAAATTTCATGCTTAAAAATGGTGCTTTATGTAGTTTTTACAAATTGAGCCGTTTTGGTGTCCGGAGAAGGAAATTCCTGATGCCGGGGTCAGGGATTTTTCTGCTCCGGAGGTGAAAATTTTTTTTAATGCAAATGTAAAAACGGACATGAGAATAGGATTCGGGGTTATATTTTATGCTTAAAAATGGTACTTTATGTAGTTTTTACAAATTGAGCCGTTTTGGTGTCTGGAGAAGGAAATTCCTGATGCCGGAGTCAGGGATTTTTCTGCTCCGGAGGTGAAAATTTTTTTTAATGCAAATGTAAAAACGGACATGAGAATAGGATTCGGGGTAAATTTCATTTTTAAAAATGGTGCTTTATGTAGTTTTTAAAAATTGAGCCGTTTTAGTGTCCGGGGAAGGAAATTGCTGATGCCGGGGTCAGGGATTTTTGTGCGCCAGAGGTGAAAATTTTTTTTGATGGAAATGGAGAAACGGACATCAGAATTGGATTCGGGGTTAAATTTCATGTTTAAAAATGGTGCTTTATGTAATTTTTAAAAATTGAGCCGTTTTGGTGTCCGGGAAAGGAAATTCGTGATGCCGGGGTCAGGGATTTTTGTGCGCCAGAGGTGAAAATTTTTTTTGATGGAAATGTAAAAACGGACATCAGAATTGGATTCGGGGTTAAATTTCATGCTTAAAAATGGTGCTTTATGTAGTTTTTACAAATTGAGCCGTTTTGCTGTCCGGTGAACGAAATTCCTGAAGCCGGGGTCAGGGATTTTTGTGCTGCTGAGGCGAAAATTTTTTTTCACCCAAATGTAAAAACGGACATCAGAATCGGATTCGGGGTTAAATTTCATTTTTAAAAATGGTGCTTTATGTAGTTTTTAAAAATTGAGCCGTTTTAGTGTCCGGGGAAGGAAATTGCTGATGCCAGGGTCAGGGATTTTTGTGCTCCTGAGGTGAAATTTTTTTTGACCCAAATGTAAAAACGGACATCAGAATTGGATTCGGGGTTAGATATCATGCTTAAAAATGGTGCTTTATGTAATTTAAAAATTGAGCCGTTTTAGTGTCCGGGAAAGGAATTTGCTTATGCCGGGGTCAGGGGTTTTTCTGCTATGGAGGTGAAATTTTTTTTGACACAAATGTAAAAATGGACATCAGAATAGGATTCGGGGTTAAATTTCATGCTTAAAAATGATGGTTTATGTAGTTTTTAACAATTGAGCCGTTTTGGTGTCCGGGGAAGGAAATTGCTGTTGCCAAGGTCAGGGATTTTTCTGCTCTGGACGTGAAATTTTTTTTTGTTCCAAATGTAAAAACGGACATCAGAATTGGATTCGGGGTTAAATTTCATGCTTAATAACGGTGCTTTATGTAGTTTTTAAAAATTGAGCCATTTTAGTGTGCAGTGAAGGAAATTCTAGATGCCAGAGTAAGGGATTTTTGTGCTCCTGAGGTGAAAATTTTTTTGACCGAAATGTAAAAATGGACATCAGAATCGGATTCTGGGTTAAATTTCATGCTTAAAAATGGTGCTTTATGTTATTTTTAAAAATGGAGCCGTGTTGGTGTCTGGGGAAGGAAATTGCTGATGCCGGGGGTCAGGGATTTTTCTGCTATGGAGGTGAATTTTTTTTTGACACAAATATAAAAATGGACATCAGAATTGGATTCGGGTTTAAATTTCATGCTTAAAAATGATGCTTTATGTAGTTTTAAAAATTGAGCCATTTTGGTGTCCAGGGAAGGAAATTCCGGATACCGGGGACAGGGATTTTTGTGCTCCGGAGGTGACATTTTTTTTGATCCAAATGTAAAAACGGACATCAGAATTGGATTCGGGGTTAAATTTCATGTTTAAAAATGGTGCTTTATGCAGTTTTTAAAAATTGAGCCCTTTTAGTGTCCGGGGAACAAAATTCCTGATGCCGGGGTCAGGGATTTTTGTGCTCCAGAGGTGAAAATTTTTTTTGATGCAAATGTAAAAACGGACATCAGAATTGGATTCGGGGTTAAATTTCATGCTTAAAAATTGTGCTCCATGTGGTTTTTAAAAATGGAGCCGTGTTGGTGTCCTGGGAAGGAAATTCTTGATGCCATGGTCAGGGATTTTTGTGCTCCGGAGGTGAAATTTTTTTTTGACCCAAATGTAAAAATGACACCAGAATTGGATTCGGGGTTAATTTTCATGTTTAAAAATGGTGCTTTATGTAGTTTTTAAAAATGGAGCCATTTTGGTGTCCGGGGAAAGATATTGATGATGCCGGGGTCAGGGATTTTTGTGCTCCAAAGGTGAAAATTTTTTTTTGATGCAAATGTAAAAAAGGACATCAGAATTGGATTCGGGGTTAAGTTTCATGCTTAAAAATGGTGCTTTATGTAATTTTTAAAAATTGAGCCGTTTTAATGTCCGGGAAAGGAAATTCCTGATGCCGAGGTCAGGGATTTTTCTGCTCCGAAGGTGAAATTTTTTTTTTGACGCAAATGTAAAAACGGACATCAGAATTGGATTCGGGGTTAAATTTCATTTTTAAAAATGGTGCTTTATGTAGTTTTTAAAAATGGAGCCGATTTGGTGTCCGGGGA
>NW_024100224.1:0-21236 GCF_016545835.1 Crotalus tigris
AAAATGGTGCTTTATGTAGTTTTTACAAATTGAGCCGTTTTGGTGTCCGGAGAAGGAAATTCCTGATGCCGGGGTCAGGGAATTTTCTGCTCCGGAGGTGAAAATTTTTTTTAATGCAAATGTAAAAACGGACATGAGAATAGGATTCGGGGTTAAATTTTATGCTTAAAAATGGTACTTTATGTAGTTTTTACAAATTGAGCCGTTTTGGTGTCTGGAGAAGGAAATTCCTGATGGCGGAGTCAGGGATTTTTCTGCTCCGGAGGTGAAAATTTTTTTTAATGCAAATGTAAAAACGGACATGAGAATAGGATTCGGGGTAAATTTCATTTTTAAAAATGGTGCTTTATGTAGTTTTTAAAAATTGAGCCGTTTTAGTGTCCGTGGAAGGAAATTGCTGATGCCGTGGTCAGGGATTTTTGTGCGCCAGAGGTGAAAAATTTTTTTGATGGAAATGGAGAAACGGACATCAGAATTGGATTCGGGGTTAAATTTCATGTTTAAAAATGTTACTTTATGTAATTTTTAAAAATTGAGCCGTTTTGGTGTCCGGGAAAGGAAATTCGTGATGCCGGGGTCAGGGATTTTTCTGCTCCGGAGGTGAAAATTTTTTTGACGGAAATGTAAAAAGGGACATCAGAATTGGATTCGGGGTTAAATTTCATGTTTAAAAATGGTGCTTTATGTAATTTTTAAAAATGGAGCCGGTTTGGTGGGCGGGGAAGGAAATTGCTGATGCCGGGGTCAGCGATTTTTCTGCATCAGAAGTTAAAATTTTTTTTGATCCAAATGTAAAAACGGATATCAGAATTGGATTTGGGGTTAAATTTTAGGATTAAAAATTGTGCTCCATGTGGTTTTTAAAAATGGAGCCGTTTTGCTGTCCTGGGAAGTAAATTCTTGATGCTGGGGTCAGGGATTTTTCTGCTGTGGAAGTGAAAATTTTTTTGGGACGCAAATGTAAAAACGGACATCAGAATTGGATTTGGTGTTAAATTTCATGCTTAAAAATGATGCTTTATGTAGTTTTTAAAAATTGAGCCATTTTAGTGTCCAGGGAAGGAAATTCCTGATGCCGGAGTAAGGGATTTTTGTGCTCTTGAGGTGAAAATTTTTTTGACCCAAATGTAAAAACGGACATCAGAATTGGATTCGGGGTTAAATTTCATGCTTAAAAATGGTGCTTTATGTAGTTTTTACAAATTGAGCCGTTTTGGTTTCCGGAGAATTAAATTCCTGATGCCGGTGTCAGGGATTTTTCTGCTCCGGAGGTGAAAATTTTTCTTAATGCAAATGTAAAAACGGACATGAGAATAGGATTCGGGGTTAAATTTTATGCTAAAAAATGGTGCTTTATGTAGTTTTTACAAATTTAGCCGTTTTGGTGTCCGGAGAAGGAAATTCCTGATGCTGGGGTCTGGGATTTTTCTGCTCCGGAGGTGAAAATTTTTTTTTAATGCAAATGTAAAAACGGACAAGAGAATTGGATTCGGCGTTAAATTTCATTTTTAAAAATGGTGCTTTATGTAGTTTTTAAAAAATGAGCCGTTTTAGTGTCCGGGAAGGAAATTGCTGATGCTGGGGTCAGGGATTGTTGTGCTCCAGAGGTGAAAATTTTTTTTTAATGCAAATGTAAAAACGGAGATGAGAATAGGATTCGGGGTAAATTTCATTTTTAAAAATGGTGCTTTATGTAGTTTTTAAAAATTGAGCCGTTTTAGTGTCCGGGGAAGGAAATTGCTGATGCCGGGGTCAGGGATTTTTGTGCACCAGAGGTGAAAATGTTTTTTGATGGAAATGTAAAAACGGACATCAGAATTGGATTCGGGGTTAAATTTCATGTTTAAAAATGGTGCTTTATGTAATTTTTTCAAATTGAGCCATTTTGGTGTCCGGAGAAGGAAATTCCTGATGCCGGGGTCAGGGATTTTTCTGCTCCGGAGGTGAAACTTTTTTTTAATGCAAATGTAAAAACGGACATGAGAATAGGATTCGGGGTTAAATTTCATTTTTAAAAATGGTGCTTTATGTAATTTTTTAAAATTGAGCCATTTTGGTGTCCGGGAAAGGAAATTCCTGATGCCGGGGTCAGGGATTTTTCTGCTATGGAAGTGAAAATTTTTTTGGGACGCAAATGTAAAAATGGACATCAGAATTGGATTCGGGGTTAAATTTCATGCTTAAAAATGGTGCTTTAAGTAGTTTTTACAAATTGAGCCGTTTTGGTGTCCGGAGAAGGAAATTCCTGATGCCGGGGTCATGGATTTTTCTGCTCCGGAGGTGAAAATTTTTTTGACGCAAATGTAAAAAGGGACATCAGAATTGGATTCGGGGTTAAATTTCATGCTTAAAAATGGTGCTTTATGTAGTTTTTACAAATTGAGCCGTTTTGGTGTCCGGAGAAGGAAATTCCTGATGCCGGGGTCAGGGATTTTTCTGCTCCGGAGGTGAAAATTTTTTTTAATGCAAATGTAAAAACGGACATGAGAATAGGATTCGGGGTTATATTTTATGCTTAAAAATGGTACTTTATGTAGTTTTTACAAATTGAGCCGTTTTGGTGTCTGGAAAGGAAATTCCTGATGCCGGGGTCAGGGATTTTTCTGCTCCGGAGGTGAAAATTTTTTTTAATGCAAATGTAAAAACGGACATGAGAATAGGATTCGGGGTAAATTTCATTTTTAAAAATGGTGCTTTATGTAGTTTTTTAAAATTCAGCTGTTTTGGTGTCCGGGGAAGGAAATTCCTGATGCCGGCTGGGGTCAGGGATTTTTGTGCTCCAGAGGTGAAAATTTTTTTTTGACCCAAATGTAAAAACGGACATCAGAATTGGATTTGGGGTTAAATTTCATGCTTAAAAATGGTGCTTTATGTAGTTTTTAAAAATTGAGCCTATTTGCTGTCCGGAAAAGGAAATTCTTGATGCCGGTGTCAAGGATTTTTGTGCTCTAAAGTTGAAAATTTTTTCTTGACCGTAATGTAAAAACGGACATCAGAATTGCATTTTGGATTAAATTTCATGCGTAAAAATGGTGCTTTATGTAGTTTTTAAAAATTGAGCTGTTTTGGTGTCCGGGGAAGGAAATTCCTGATGCCGGGGTCAGGGATTTTTGTGCTCTAGACGTGAAAATTATCTCTTGACCGAAATGTAAAAATGGACATCAGAATTGGATTCCGGGTTAAATTTCATGCTTAAAAATGGTGCTTTATGTAGTTTTTACAAATTGAGCCGTTTTGGTTTCCGGGGAAGGAAATTCCTGATGCCGGTGTCAGGGATTTTTGTGCTTCACAGGTTAAAATTTTTTCTTGACTGAAATGTAAAAATGGGCATCAGAATTGGATTCGGGGTTAAATTTCATGCGTAAAAATGGTGCTTTATGTAGTTTTTAAAAATTGAGCCATTTTGGTGTCCGGGGAAGGAAATTCATGATGCCGGGGTCAGGGATGTTTGGGCTCCGGAGATGAAATTTTTTTAACCCAAATGTAAAAACGGACATCATAATTGGATTCGGGGTTAAATTCCATGCGTAAAAATGTTGCTTTATGTAGTTTTCAAAAATTGAGCCATTTTGGTGTCCAGGGAAGGAAATTCCTGATGCCAGGGTCAGGGATTTTTGTGCTCCAGAGGTGAAAATATTTTTTTGACGCAAATATAAACACGGACATCAGAATTGGATTCCGGGTTAAATTTCATGCGTAAAAATGGTGCTTTATGTAGTTTTTAAAAGTTCAGCTGTTTTGGTGTCCGGGGAAGGAAATTCCTGATGCCGGCCGGGGTCAGGGATTTTTGTGCTCCAGAGGTGAAAATTTTTTTTTGACCCAAATGTAAAAACGGACATCAGAATTGGATTCGGGGTTAAATTTCATGCTTAAAAATGGTGCTTTATGTAGTTTTTTAAACTTCAGCTGTTTTGGTGTCCGGGGAAGGAAATTCCTGATGCCGGCTGGGGTCAGGGATTTTTGTGCTCCAGAGGTGAAAATTTTATCTTGACCCAAATGTAAAAACGGACATCAGAATTGGATTCGGGGTTAAATTTCATGCTTAAAAATGGTGCTTTATGTAATTTAAAAATTGAGCCGTTTTAGTGTCCGGGAAAGGAATTTGCTTATGCCGGGGTCAGGGGTTTTTCTGCTATAGAGGTGAAATTTTTTTTGACACAAATGTAAAAATGGACATCAGAATAGGATTCGGGGTTAAATTTCATGCTTAAAAATGATGCTTTATGTAGTTTTTAACAATTGAGCCGTTTTGGTGTCCGGGGAAGGAAATTGCTGTTGCCAAGGTCAGGGATTTTTCTGCTCTGGACGTGAAATTTTTTTTTGTTCCAAATGTAAAAACGGACATCAGAATTGGATTCGGGGTTAAATTTCATGCTTAATAACGGTGCTTTATGTAGTTTTTAAAAATTGAGCCATTTTAGTGTGCAGTGAAGGAAATTCTAGATGCCATAGTAAGGGATTTTTGTGCTCCTGAGGTGAAAATTTTTTTGACCGAAATGTAAAAATGGACATCAGAATCGGATTCTGGGTTAAATTTCATGCTTAAAAATGGTGCTTTATGTTATTTTTAAAAATGGAGCCGTTTTGGTGTCTGGGGAAGGAAATTGCTGATGCCCGGGTCAGGGATTTTTCTGCTATGGAGGTGAATTTTTTTTTGACACAAATATAGAAATGGACATCAGAATTGGATTCGGGTTTAAATTTCATGCTTAAAAATGATGCTTTATGTAGTTTTTAAAAATTGAGCCATTTTGGTGTCCAGGGAAGGAAATTCCGGATACCGGGGACAGGGATTTTTGTGCTCCGGAGGTGACATTTTTTTTGATCCAAATGTAAAAACGGACATCAGTATTGGATTCGGGGTTAAATTTCATGTTTAAAAATGGTGCTTTATGTAGTTTTTAAAAATTGAGCCCTTTTAGTGTCCGGGGAACAAAATTCCTGATGCCGGGGTCAGGGATTTTTGTGCTCCAGAGGTGAAAATTTTATCTTGACCCAAATGTAAAAACGGACATCAGAATTGGATTCGGGGTTAAATTTCATGCTTAAAAATGGTGCTTTATGTAATTTAAAAATTGAGCCGTTTTAGTGTCCGGGAAAGGAATTTGCTTATGCCGGGGTCAGGGGTTTTTCTGCTATAGAGGTGAAATTTTTTTTGACACAAATGTAAAAATGGACATCAGAATAGGATTCGGGGTTAAATTTCATGCTTAAAAATGATGCTTTATGTAGTTTTTAACAATTGAGCCGTTTTGGTGTCCGGGGAAGGAAATTGCTGTTGCCAAGGTCAGGGATTTTTCTGCTCTGGACGTGAAATTTTTTTTTGTTCCAAATGTAAAAACGGACATCAGAATTGGATTCGGGGTTAAATTTCATGCTTAATAACGGTGCTTTATGTAGTTTTTAAAAATTGAGCCATTTTAGTGTGCAGTGAAGGAAATTCTAGATGCCAGAGTAAGGGATTTTTGTGCTCCTGAGGTGAAAATTTTTTTGACCGAAATGTAAAAATGGATATCAGAATCGGATTCTGGGTTAAATTTCATGCTTAAAAATTGTGCTTTATGTTTTTTTAAAAATGGAGCCGTTTTGGTGTCTGGGAAAGGAAATTGCTGATGCCGGGGGTCAGGGATTTTTCTGCTATGGAGGTGAATTTTTTTTTGACACAAATATAAAAATGGACATCAGAATTGGATTCGGGTTTAAATTTCATGCTTAAAAATGATGCTTTATGTAGTTTTTAAAAATTGAGCCATTTTGGTGTCCAGGGAAGGAAATTCCGGATACCGGGGACAGGGATTTTTGTGCTCCGGAGGTGACATTTTTTTTGATCCAAATGTAAAAACGGACATCAGAATTGGATTCGGGGTTAAATTTCATGTTTAAAAATGGTGCTTTATGCAGTTTTTAAAAATTGAGCCCTTTTAGTGTCCGGGGAACAAAATTCCTTATGCCGGGGTCAGGGATTTTTGTGCTCCAGAGGTGAAAATTTTTTTTGATGCAAATGTAAAAACGGACATCAGAATTGGATTCGGGGTTAAATTTCATGCTTAAAAATTGTGCTCCATGTGGTTTTTAAAAATGGAGCCGTTTTGGTGTCCTGGGAAGGAAATTCTTGATGCCGGGGTCAGGGATTTTCTGCTCAGGAGGTGAAATTTTTTTTGACGCAAATGTAAAAAGGGACATCAGAATTGGATTCGGGGTTAAATTTTCATGTTTAAAAATGGTGCTTTATGTAATTTTTAAAAATTGAGCCATTTTGGTGTCCGGGAAAGGAAATTCGTGATGCCGGGGTCAGGGATTTTTCTGCTATGGAAGTGAAAAAATTTTTGGGACGCAAATGTAAAAATGGACATCAGAATTGGATTCGGGGTTAAATTTCATGCTTAAAAATGGTGCTTTAAGTAGTTTTTACAAATTGAGCCATTTTGGTGTCCGGAGAAGGAAATTCCTGATGCCGGGGTCATGGATTTTTCTGCTCCGGAGGTGAAAATTTTTTGACGCAAATGTAAAAAGGGAGATCAGAATTGGATTCGGGGTTAAATTTCATGCTTAAAAATGGTGCTTTATGTAGTTTTTACAAATTGAGCCGTTTTGGTGTCCGGAGAAGGAAATTCCTGATGCCGGGGTCAGGGATTTTTCTGCTCCGGAGGTGAAAATTTTTTTTAATGCAAATGTAAAAACGGACATGAGAATAGGATTCGGGGTTAAATTTTATGCTTAAAAATGGTACTTTATGTAGTTTTTACAAATTGAGCCGTTTTGGTGTCTGGAGAAGGAAATTCCTGATGGCGGAGTCAGGGATTTTTCTGCTCCGGAGGTGAAAATTTTTTTTAATGCAAATGTAAAAACGGACATGAGAATAGGATTCGGGGTAAATTTCATTTTTAAAAATGGTGCTTTATGTAGTTTTTAAAAATTGAGCCGTTTTAGTGTCCGTGGAAGGAAATTGCTGATGCCGTGGTCAGGGATTTTTGTGCGCCAGAGGTGAAAATTTTTTTTGATGGAAATGGAGAAACGGACATCAGAATTGGATTCGGGGTTAAATTTCATGTTTAAAAATGTTACTTTATGTAATTTTTAAAAATTGAGCCGTTTTGGTGTCCGGGAAAGGAAATTCGTGATGCCGGGGTCAGGGATTTTTCTGCTCCGGAGGTGAAAATTTTTTTGACGCAAATGTAAAAAGGGACATCAGAATTGGATTCGGGGTTAAATTTCATGTTTAAAAATGGTGCTTTATGTAATTTTTAAAAATGGAGCCGTTTTGGTGGGCGGGGAAGGAAATTGCTGATGCCGGGGTCAGCGATTTTTCTGCATCAGAAGTGAAAATTTTTTTTGATCCAAATGTAAAAACGGATATCAGAATTGGATTTGGGGTTAAATTTTAGGATTAAAAATTGTGCTCCATGTGGTTTTTAAAAATGGAGCCGTTTTGCTGTCCTGGGAAGTAAATTCTTGATGCTGGGGTCAGGGATTTTTCTGCTGTGGAAGTGAAAATTTTTTTGGGACGCAAATGTAAAAACGGACATCAGAATTGGATTTGGTGTTAAATTTCATGCTTAAAAATGATGCTTTATGTAGTTTTTAAAAATTGAGCCATTTTAGTGTCCAGGGAAGGAAATTCCTGATGCCGGAGTAAGGGATTTTTGTGCTCTTGAGGTGAAAATTTTTTTGACCCAAATGTAAAAACGGACATCAGAATTGGATTCGGGGTTAAATTTCATGCTTAAAAATGGTGCTTTATGTAGTTTTTACAAATTGAGCCGTTTTGGTTTCCGGAGAATTAAATTCCTGATGCCGGTGTCAGGGATTTTTCTGCTCCGGAGGTGAAAATTTTTCTTAATGCAAATGTAAAAACGGACATGAGAATAGGATTCGGGGTTAAATTTTATGCTAAAAAATGGTGCTTTATGTAGTTTTTACAAATTGAGCCGTTTTGGTGTCCGGAGAAGGAAATTCCTGATGCGGGGGTCAGGGATTTTTCTGCTCCGGAGGTGAAAATTTTTTTTTAATGCAAATGTAAAAACGGACATGAGAATTGGATTCGGCGTTAAATTTCATTTTTAAAAATGGTGCTCTATGTAGTTTTTAAAAAATGAGCCGTTTTAGTGTCCGGGAAGGAAATTGCTGATGCTGGGGTCAGGGATTGTTGTGCTCCAGAGGTGAAAATTTTTTTTTAATGCAAATGTAAAAACGGAGATGAGAATAGGATTCGGGGTAAATTTCATTTTTAAAAATGGTGCTTTATGTAGTTTTTAAAAATTGAGCCGTTTTAGTGTCCGGGGAAGGAAATTGCTGATGCCGGGGTCAGGGATTTTTGTGCACCAGAGGTGAAAATGTTTTTTGATGGAAATGTAAAAACGGACATCAGAATTGGATTCGGGGTTAAATTTCATGTTTAAAAATGGTGCTTTATGTAATTTTTTCAAATTGAGCCATTTTGGTGTCCGGAGAAGGAAATTCCTGATGCCGGGGTCAGGGATTTTTCTGCTCCGGAGGTGAAACTTTTTTTTAATGCAAATGTAAAAACGGACATGAGAATAGGATTCGGGGTTAAATTTCATTTTTAAAAATGGTGCTTTATGTAATTTTTTAAAATTGAGCCATTTTGGTGTCCGGGAAAGGAAATTCCTGATGCCGGGGTCAGGGATTTTTCTGCTATGGAAGTGAAAATTTTTTTGGGACGCAAATGTAAAAATGGACATCAGAATTGGATTCGGGGTTAAATTTCATGCTTAAAAATGGTGCTTTAAGTAGTTTTTACAAATTGAGCCGTTTTGGTGTCCAGAGAAGGAAATTCCTGATGCCGGGGTCATGGATTTTTCTGCTCCGGAGGTGAAAATTTTTTGACGCAAATGTAAAAAGGGACATCAGAATTGGATTCGGGGTTAAATTTCATGCTTAAAAATGGTGCTTTATGTAGTTTTTACAAATTGAGCCGTTTTGGTGTCCGGAGAAGGAAATTCCTGATGCCGGGGTCAGGGATTTTTCTGCTCCGGAGGTGAAAATTTTTTTTAATGCAAATGTAAAAACGGACATGAGAATAGGATTCGGGGTTAAATTTTATGCTTAAAAATGGTACTTTATGTAGTTTTTACAAATTGAGCCGTTTTGGTGTCTGGAGAAGGAAATTCCTGATGCCGGAGTCAGGGATTTTTCTGCTCCGGAGGTGAAAATTTTTTTTAATGCAAATGTAAAAACGGACATGAGAATAGGATTCGGGGTAAATTTCATTTTTAAAAATGGTGCTTTATGTAGTTTTTAAAAATTGAGCCGTTTTAGTGTCCGTGGAAGGAAATTGCTGATGCCGTGGTCAGGGATTTTTGTGCGCCAGAGGTGAAAATTTTTTTTGATGGAAATGGAGAAACGGACATCAGAATTGGATTCGGGGTTAAATTTCATGTTTAAAAATGGTGCTTTATGTAATTTTTAAAAATTGAGCCGTTTTGGTGTCCGGGAAAGGAAATTCGTGATGCCGGGGTCAGGGATTTTTGTGCGCCAGAGGTGAAAATTTTTTTTGATGGAAATGTAAAAACGGACATCAGAATTGGATTCGGGGTTAAATTTCATGCTTAAAAATGGTGCTTTATGTAGTTTTTACAAATTGAGCCGTTTTGCTGTCCGGTGAACGAAATTCCTGAAGCCGGGGTCAGGGATTTTTGTGCTGCTGAGGCGAAAATTTTTTTTCACCCAAATGTAAAAACGGACATCAGAATCGGATTCGGGGTTAAATTTCATTTTTAAAAATGGTGCTTTATGTAGTTTTTAAAAATTGAGCCGTTTTAGTGTCCGGGGAAGGAAATTGCTGATGCCAGGGTCAGGGATTTTTGTGCTCCTGAGGTGAAATTTTTTTTGACCCAAATGTAAAAACGGACATCAGAATTGGATTCGGGGTTAGATATCATGCTTAAAAATGGTGCTTTATGTAATTTAAAAATTGAGCCGTTTTAGTGTCCGGGAAAGGAATTTGCTTATGCCGGGGTCAGGGGTTTTTCTGCTATGGAGGTGAAATTTTTTTTGACACAAATGTAAAAATGGACATCAGAATAGGATTCGGGGTTAAATTTCATGCTTAAAAATGATGGTTTATGTAGTTTTTAACAATTGAGCCGTTTTGGTGTCCGGGGAAGGAAATTGCTGTTGCCAAGGTCAGGGATTTTTCTGCTCTGGACGTGAAATTTTTTTTTGTTCCAAATGTAAAAACGGACATCAGAATTGGATTCGGGGTTAAATTTCATGCTTAATAACGGTGCTTTATGTAGTTTTTAAAAATTGAGCCATTTTAGTGTGCAGTGAAGGAAATTCTAGATGCCAGAGTAAGGGATTTTTGTGCTCCTGAGGTGAAAATTTTTTTGACCGAAATGTAAAAATGGACATCAGAATCGGATTCTGGGTTAAATTTCATGCTTAAAAATGGTGCTTTATGTTATTTTTAAAAATGGAGCCGTTTTGGTGTCTGGGGAAGGAAATTGCTGATGCCGGGGGTCAGGGATTTTTCTGCTATGGAGGTGAATTTTTTTTTGACACAAATATAAAAATGGACATCAGAATTGGATTCGGGTTTAAATTTCATGCTTAAAAATGATGCTTTATGTAGTTTTTAAAAATTGAGCCATTTTGGTGTCCAGGGAAGGAAATTCCGGATACCGGGGACAGGGATTTTTGTGCTCCGGAGGTGACATTTTTTTTGATCCAAATGTAAAAACGGACATCAGAATTGGATTCGGGGTTAAATTTCATGTTTAAAAATGGTGCTTTATGCAGTTTTTAAAAATTGAGCCCTTTTAGTGTCCGGGGAACAAAATTCCTGATGCCGGGGTCAGGGATTTTTGTGCTCCAGAGGTGAAAATTTTTTTTGATGCAAATGTAAAAACGGACATCAGAATTGGATTCGGGGTTAAATTTCATGCTTAAAAATTGTGCTCCATGTGGTTTTTAAAAATGGAGCCGTTTTGGTGTCCTGGGAAGGAAATTCTTGATGCCATGGTCAGGGATTTTTGTGCTCCGGAGGTGAAATTTTTTTTTGACCCAAATGTAAAAATGACACCAGAATTGGATTCGGGGTTAATTTTCATGTTTAAAAATGGTGCTTTATGTAGTTTTTAAAAATGGAGCCCTTTTGGTGTCCGGGGAAAGATATTGATGATGCCGGGGTCAGGGATTTTTGTGCTCCAAAGGTGAAAATTTTTTTTGATGCAAATGTAAAAAAGGACATCAGAATTGGATTCGGGGTTAAGTTTCATGCTTAAAAATGGTGCTTTATGTAATTTTTAAAAATTGAGCCGTTTTAATGTCCGGGAAAGGAAATTCCTGATGCCGAGGTCAGGGATTTTTCTGCTCCGAAGGTGAAATTTTTTTTTTGACGCAAATGTAAAAACGGACATCAGAATTGGATTCGGGGTTAAATTTCATTTTTAAAAATGGTGCTTTATGTAGTTTTTAAAAATGGAGCCGTTTTGGTGTCCGGGGAAGGAAATTGCTGATGCCGAGGTCAGGGATTTTTGTGCTCCAAAGGTGAAAATTTCTTTTTTGATACAAATGTAAAAATGGACATCAGAATTGGATTCGGGGTTAAGTTTCATGCTTAAAAATGGTGTGTTATGTAATTTTTAAATATGGAGCCGTTTTGGATTTCTGGGAAAGAAATTCCTGATGCCGGGGTCAGGGATTTTTTTGCTCCCTTGGTCAAAATTTTTTTTGACCCAAATGTAAAAATGGACATCAGAATTGGATTCAGGGTTAAATTTCATGTTTAAAAATCGTGATTTATGTAGTTTTTAATAATTAAACCGTTTTAGTGTCCGGGGAAGGAGGTTCCTGATGCCAGGGTCAGGGATTTTTGTGCTCCAGAGGTGAATTTTTTTTTTTTGATCCAAATGCAAAAACGGACATCAGAATTGGATTCGGGGTTAAATTTCATGCTTAATAACGGTGCTTTATGTAGTTTTTAAAAATTGAGCCATTTTGGTGTCCGGGGAAGGAAATTCCTGATGCCGGGGTCAGGGATTTTTGTGCCCTGGAGCTGAAAATTTTTTCTTGACTCAAATGTAAAAACGGAAATCAGAATTGGATTCGGGGTTAAATTTCATGCTTAAAAATGGTGCTTTATGTAGTTTTTAAATATGGAGTCGTTTTGGTTTTCTGGGAAAGAAATTCTTGATGCTGGGGTCAGGGATTTTTGAGCTCTGGAGGTGAAAATTTTTTTTGACCCAAATGTAAAAACGGACATCAGAATTGGATTCGGGGTTAAATTTCATGCTTAATAACGGTGCTTTATGTAGTTTTTAAAAATTGAGCCATTTTAGTGTGCAGTGAAGGAAATTCTAGATGCCAAAGTAAGGGATTTTTGTGCTCCTGAGGTGAAAATTTTTTTTGATCCAAATGTAAAAACGGACATCAGAATTGGATTCGGGGTTAAATTTCATGCTTAAAAATGGTGCTTTATGTAGTTTTTACAAATTGAGCCGTTTTGCTGTCCGGTGAACGAAATTCCTGAAGCCGGGGTCAGGGATTTTTGTGCTGCTGAGGCGAAAATTTTTTTTCACCCAAATGTAAAAACGGACATCAGAATCGGATTCGGGGTTAAATTTCATTTTTAAAAATGGTGCTTTATGTAGTTTTTAAAAATTGAGCCGTTTTAGTGTCCGGGGAAGGAAATTGCTGATGCCAGGGTCAGGGATTTTTGTGCTCCTGAGGTGAAATTTTTTTTGACCCAAATGTAAAAACGGACATCAGAATTGGATTCGGGGTTAGATATCATGCTTAAAAATGGTGCTTTATGTAATTTAAAAATTGAGCCGTTTTAGTGTCCGGGAAAGGAATTTGCTTATGCCGGGGTCAGGGGTTTTTCTGCTATGGAGGTGAAATTTTTTTTGACACAAATGTAAAAATGGACATCAGAATAGGATTCGGGGTTAAATTTCATGCTTAAAAATGATGGTTTATGTAGTTTTTAACAATTGAGCCGTTTTGGTGTCCGGGGAAGGAAATTGCTGTTGCCAAGGTCAGGGATTTTTCTGCTCTGGACGTGAAATTTTTTTTTGTTCCAAATGTAAAAACGGACATCAGAATTGGATTCGGGGTTAAATTTCATGCTTAATAACGGTGCTTTATGTAGTTTTTAAAAATTGAGCCATTTTAGTGTGCAGTGAAGGAAATTCTAGATGCCAGAGTAAGGGATTTTTGTGCTCCTGAGGTGAAAATTTTTTTGACCGAAATGTAAAAATGGACATCAGAATCGGATTCTGGGTTAAATTTCATGCTTAAAAATGGTGCTTTATGTTTTTTTAAAAATGGAGCCGTTTTGGTGTCTGGGGAAGGAAATTGCTGATGCCCGGGTCAGGGATTTTTCTGCTATGGAGGTGAATTTTTTTTTGACACAAATATAGAAATGGACATCAGAATTGGATTCGGGTTTAAATTTCATGCTTAAAAATGATGCTTTATGTAGTTTTTAAAAATTGAGCCATTTTGGTGTCCAGGGAAGGAAATTCCGGATACCGGGGACAGGGATTTTTGTGCTCCGGAGGTGACATTTTTTTTGATCCAAATGTAAAAACGGACATCAGAATTGGATTCGGGGTTAAATTTCATGTTTAAAAATGGTGCTTTATGTAGTTTTTAAAAATTGAGCCCTTTTAGTGTCCGGGGAACAAAATTCCTGATACCGGGGTCAGGGATTTTTTTGCGCCAGAGGTGAAAATTTTTTTTGATGCAAATGTAAAAACGGACATCAGAATTGGATTCGGGGTTAAATTTCATGCTTAAAAATTGTGCTCCATGTGGTTTTTAAAAATGGAGCCGTTTTGGTGTCCTGGGAAGGAAATTCTTGATGCCATGGTCAGGGATTTTTGTGCTCCGGAGGTGAAATTTTTTTTTTACCCAAATGTAAAAATGACACCAGAATTGGATTCGGGGTTAATTTTCATGTTTAAAAATGGTGCTTTATGTAGTTTTTAAAAATGGAGCCATTTTGGTGTCCGGGGAAAGATATTGATGATGCCGGGGTCAGGGATTTTTGTGCTCCAAAGGTGAAAAATTTTTTTTGATGCAAATGTAAAAAAGGACATCAGAATTGGATTCGGGGTTAAGTTTCATGCTTAAAAATGGTGCTTTATGTAATTTTTAAAAATTGAGCCGTTTTAATGTCCGGGAAAGGAAATTCCTGATGCCGAGGTCAGGGATTTTTCTGCTCCGAAGGTGAAATTTTTTTTTTGACGCAAATGTAAAAACGGACATCAGAATTGGATTCGGGGTTAAATTTCATTTTTAAAAATGGTGCTTTATGTAGTTTTTAAAAATGGAGCCGATTTGGTGTCCGGGGAAGGAAATTGCTGATGCCGAGGTCAGGGATTTTTGTGCTCCAAAGGTGAAAATTTCTTTTTTGATACAAATGTAAAAATGGACATCAGAATTGGATTCGGGGTTAAGTTTCATGCTTAAAAATGGTGTGTTATGTAATTTTTAAATATGGAGCCGTTTTGGATTTCTGGGAAAGAAATTCCTGATGCCGGGGTCAGGGATTTTTTTGCTCCCTTGGTCAAAATTTTTTTTGACCCAAATGTAAAAATGGACATCAGAATTGGATTCAGGGTTAAATTTCATGTTTAAAAATCGTGATTTATGTAGTTTTTAATAATTAAACCGTTTTAGTGTCTGGGGAAGGAAATTAATGATGCCGGGGTCAGGGATTTTTGTGCTCCAGAGGTGAATTTTTTTTTGATCCAAATGCAAAAACGGACATCAGAATTGGATTCGGGGTTAAATTTCATGCTTAATAACGGTGCTTTATGTAGTTTTTAAAAATTGAGCCATTTTGGTGTCCGGGGAAGGAAATTCCTGATGCCGGGGTCAGGGATTTTTGTGCCCTGGAGCTGAAAATTTTTTCTTGACTCAAATGTAAAAACGGAAATCAGAATTGGATTCGGGGTTAAATTTCATGCTTAAAAATGGTGCTTTATGTAGTTTTTAAATATGGAGTCGTTTTGGTTTTCTGGGAAAGAAATTCTTGATGCTGGGGTCAGGGATTTTTGAGCTCTGGAGGTGAAAATTTTTTTTGACCCAAATGTAAAAACGGACATCAGAATTGGATTCGGGGTTAAATTTCATGCTTAATAACGGTGCTTTATGTAGTTTTTAAAAATTGAGCCATTTTAGTGTGCAGTGAAGGAAATTCTAGATGCCAAAGTAAGGGATTTTTGTGCTCCTGAGGTGAAAATTTTTTTTGATCCAAATGTAAAAACGGACATCAGAATTGGACTCGGGGTTAAATTTCATGCTTAAAAATGATGCTTTATGTAGTTTTTAACAATTGAGCCGTTTTGGTGTCCGGGGAAGGAAATTGCTGTTGCCAAGGTCAGGGATTTTTGTGCTCTGGACGTGAAATTTTTTTTTGTTCCAAATGTAAAAACGGACATCAGAATTGGATTCGGGGTTAAATTTCATGCTTAATAACGGTGCTTTATGTAGTTTTTAAAAATTGAGCCATTTTAGTGTGCAGTGAAGGAAATTCTAAATGCCGGAGTAAGGGATTTTTGTGCTCCTGAGGTGAAAATTTTTTTGACCGAAATGTAAAAATGGACATCAGAATCGGATTCTGGGTTAAATTTCATGCTTAAAAATGGTGCTTTATGTTATTTTTAAAAATGGAGCCGTTTTGGTGTCTGGGGAAGGAAATTGCTGATGCCGGGGTCAGGGATTTTTCTGCTATGGAGGTGAATTTTTTTTTGACACAAATATAAAATGGACATCAGAATTGGATTCGGGTTTAAATTTCATGCTTAAAAATGATGCTTTATGTAGTTTTTAAAAATTGAGAATTTTGGTGTCCAGGGAAGGAAATTCCGGATAAACCGGGGACAGGGGATTTTTGGTCTCCAAAGGTGAAAATTTTTTTTGTGCAATGAAAAAAATGGACTCAGATTGGATTCGGGGGTTTTAATTTTCATTTTTAAAAATGGTGCTTTATGTAGTTTTTAAAAATGGAGCCGATTTGGTGTCCGGGGAAGGAAATTGCTGATGCCGAGGTCAGGGATTTTTGTGCTCCAAAGGTGAAAATTTCTTTTTTGATACAAATGTAAAAATGGACATCAGAATTGGATTCGGGGTTAAGTTTCATGCTTAAAAATGGTGTGTTATGTAATTTTTAAATATGGAGCCGTTTTGGATTTCTGGGAAAGAAATTCCTGATGCCGGGGTCAGGGATTTTTTTGCTCCCTTGGTCAAAATTTTTTTTGACCCAAATGTAAAAATGGACATCAGAATTGGATTCAGGGTTAAATTTCATGTTTAAAAATCGTGATTTATGTAGTTTTTAATAATTAAACCGTTGTAGTGTCCGGGGAAGGAAGTTCCTGATGCCAGGGTCAGGGATTTTTTTTGTTCTCCAGAGGTGGAAAATTTTTTTTTTATTGAACGCCAAATGTAAAACGACCATCAGAATTTGATTCCAGGGGTTTTTAACTTTCATGCCTTAAAATGTGCTGAGTATTAAGTTTTTTAAAAATTGCAAATCGCATTTTTTGGTGTCCGGTGAAGATGTAGGGATGAAAATTCCTGATGCCTGGGGTCAGGGATTTTTTTTTGTGGCTCCAAGAGGTGAAATTTTTATTTGACTCAAATGTAAAAACGGACATCAGAAATTGGAAATTTCCGGGTTAAAATTTTCAATGTTAAAAAAAAATGGGCTTTAGTGTAGTTTTTTTAAATTGGAGCCGTTTTTTGTTTTCTGGTACAGAATTCTTTAATGCTGGGTCAGGGATTTTTTGAATCTCTGAGGGAAAATTTTTTTTTTTGATCCAAATGTAAAAAACGACATCAGAATTGGATTCGGGGTTAAGATTCATGCTTAAAAATGGTGCTTTATGTAGTTTTTAAATATGGAGTCGTTTTGGTTTTCTGGGAAAGAAATTCTTGATGCTGGGGTCAGGGATTTTTGAGCTCTGGAGGTGAAAATTTATTTTGACCCAAATGTAAAAACGGACATCAGAATTGGATTCGGGGTTAAATTTCATGCTTAATAATGGTGCTTTATGTAGTTTTTAAAAATTGAGCCATTTTAGTGTGCAGTGAATGAAATTCTAGATGCCAGAGTAAGGGATTTTTGTGCTCCTGAGGTGAAAATTTTTTTGACCGAAATGTAAAAATGGATATCAGAATCGGATTCTGGGTTAAATTTCATGCTTAAAAATGGTGCTTTATGTTTTTTTAAAAATGGAGCCGTTTTGGTGTCTGGGGAAGGAAATTGCTGATGCCGGGGGTCAGGGATTTTTCTGCTATGGAGGTGAATTTTTTTTTGACACAAATATAAAAATGGACATCAGAATTGGATTCGGGTTTAAATTTCATGCTTAAAAATGATGCTTTATGTAGTTTTTAAAAATTGAGCCATTTTGGTGTCCAGGGAAGGAAATTCCGGATACCGGGGACAGGGATTTTTGTGCTCCGGAGGTGACATTTTTTTTGATCCAAATGTAAAAACGGACATCAGAATTGGATTCGGGGTTAAATTTCATGTTTAAAAATGGTGCTTTATGTAGTTTTTAAAAATTGAGCCCTTTTAGTGTCCGGGGAACAAAATTCCTGATGCCGGGGTCAGGGATTTTTGTGCTCCAGAGGTGAAAATTTTTTATTGACTCAAATGTAAAAACGGACATCAGAATCGGATTCCGGGTTAAATTTCATGCTTAAAAATGGTGCTTTATGTAGTTTTTAAATATGGAGCCGTTTTGGTTTTCTGGTAGAGAAATTCTTGATGCTAGGGTCAGGGATTTTTGAGCTCTGGAGGTGAAAATTTTTTTTTGTTCCAAATATAAAAATGGACATCAGAATTGGATTCGGGTTTAAATTTCATGCTTAAAAATGATGCTTTATGTAGTTTTTAAAAATTGAGCCATTTTGGTGTCCAGGGAAGGAAATTCCGGATACCGGGGACAGGGATTTTTGTGCTCCAGAGGTGAAAATTTTTTTTGATGCAAATGTAAAAACGGACATCAGAATTGGATTCGGGGTTAAATTTCATGCTTAAAAATTGTGCTCCATGTGGTTTTTAAAAATGGAGCCGTTTTGGTGTCCTGGGAAGGAAATTCTTGATGCCATGGTCAGGGATTTTTGTGCTCCGGAGGTGAAATTTTTTTTTGACCCAAATGTAAAAATGACACCAGAATTGGATTCGGGGTTAATTTTCATGTTTAAAAATGGTGCTTTATGTAGTTTTTAAAAATGGAGCCATTTTGGTGTCCGGGGAAAGATATTGATGATGCCGGGGTCAGGGATTTTTGTGCTCCAAAGGTGAAAAATTTTTTTTGATGCAAATGTAAAAAAGGACATCAGAATTGGATTCGGGGTTAAGTTTCATGCTTAAAAATGGTGCTTTATGTAATTTTTAAAAATTGAGCCGTTTTAATGTCCGGGAAAGGAAATTCCTGATGCCGAGGTCAGGGATTTTTCTGCTCCGAAGGTGAAATTTTTTTTTTGACGCAAATGTAAAAACGGACATCAGAATTGGATTCGGGGTTAAATTTCATTTTTAAAAATGGTGCTTTATGTAGTTTTTAAAAATGGAGCCGTGTTGGTGTCCGGGGAAGGAAATTGCTGATGCCGAGGTCAGGGATTTTTGTGCTCCAAAGGTGAAAATTTCTTTTTTGATACAAATGTAAAAATGGACATCAGAATTGGATTCGGGGTTAAGTTTCATGCTTAAAAATGGTGTGTTATGTAATTTTTAAATATGGAGCCGTTTTGGATTTCTGGGAAAGAAATTCCTGATGCCGGGGTCAAGGATTTTTTTGCTCCCTTGGTCAAAATTTTTTTTGACCCAAATGTAAAAATGGACATCAGAATTGGATTCAGGGTTAAATTTCATGTTTAAAAATCGTGATTTATGTAGTTTTTAATAATTAAACCGTTTTAGTGTCCGGGGAAGGAAGTTCCTGATGCCAGGGTCAGGGATTTTTGTGCTCCAGAGGTGAAATTTTTTTTTTGATCCAAATGCAAAAACGGACATCAGAATTGGATTCGGGGTTAAATTTCATGCTTAATAACGGTGCTTTATGTAGTTTTTAAAAATTGAGCCATTTTGGTGTCCGGGGAAGGAAATTCCTGATGCCGGGGTCAGGGATTTTTGTGCCCTGGAGCTGAAAATTTTTTCTTGACTCAAATGTAAAAACGGACATCAGAATTGGATTCGGGGTTAAATTTCATGCTTAAAAATGGTGCTTTATGTAGTTTTTAAATATGGAGCCGTTTTGGTTTTCTGGTAAAGAAATTCTTGATGCTAGGGTCAGGGATTTTTGAGCTCTGGAGGGGAAAATTTTTTTTTGATCCAAATGTAAAAACGGACATCAGAATTGGATTCGGGGTTAAGATTCATGCTTAAAAATGGTGCTTTATGTAGTTTTTAAATATGGAGTCGTTTTGGTTTTCTGGGAAAGAAATTCTTGATGCTGGGGTCAGGGATTTTTGAGCTCTGGAGGTGAAAATTTTTTTTGACCCAAATGTAAAAACGGACATCAGAATTGGATTCGGGGTTAAATTTCATGCTTAATAACGGTGCTTTATGTAGTTTTTAAAAATTGAGCCATTTTAGTGTGCAGTGAAGGAAATTCTAGATGCCAAAGTAAGGGATTTTTGTGCTCCTGAGGTGAAAATTTTTTTTGATCCAAATGTAAAAACGGACATCAGAATTGGACTCGGGGTTAAATTTCATGCTTAAAAATGATGCTTTATGTAGTTTTTAACAATTGAGCCGTTTTGGTGTCCGGGGAAGGAAATTGCTGTTGCCAAGGTCAGGGATTTTTGTGCTCTGGACGTGAAATTTTTTTTTGTTCCAAATGTAAAAACGGACATCAGAATTGGATTCGGGGTTAAATTTCATGCTTAATAACGGTGCTTTATGTAGTTTTTAAAAATTGAGCCATTTTAGTGTGCAGTGAAGGAAATTCTAGATGCCGGAGTAAGGGATTTTTGTGCTCCTGAGGTGAAAATTTTTTTGACCGAAATGTAAAAATGGACATCAGAATCGGATTCTGGGTTAAATTTCATGCTTAAAAATGGTGCTTTATGTTATTTTTAAAAATGGAGCCGTTTTGGTGTCTGGGGAAGGAAATTGCTGATGCCGGGGGTCAGGGATTTTTCTGCTATGGAGGTGAATTTTTTTTTGACACAAATATAAAAATGGACATCAGAATTGGATTCGGGTTTAAATTTCATGCTTAAAAATGATGCTTTATGTAGTTTTTAAAAATTGAGAAATTTTGGTGTCCAGGGAAGGAAATTCCGGATACCGGGGACAGGAATTTTTGTGCTCCAGAGGTGAAAATTTTTTTTGATGCAAATGTAAAAACGGACATCAGAATTGGATTCGGGGTTAAATTTCATGCTTAAAAATTGTGCTCCATGTGGTTTTTAAAAATGGAGCCGTTTTGGTGTCCTGGGAAGGAAATTCTTGATGCCGTGGTCAGGGATTTTTGTGCTCCGGAGGTGAAATTTTTTTTTGACCCAAATGTAAAAACGACACCAGAATTGGATTCGGGGTTAATTTTCATGTTTAAAAATGGTGCTTTATGTAGTTTTTAAAAATGGAGCCATTTTGGTGTCCGGGGAAAGAAATTGATGATGCCGGGGTCAGGGATTTTTGTGCTCCAAAGGTGAAAAATTTTTTTTGATGCAAATGTAAAAAAGGACATCAGAATTGGATTCGGGGTTAAGTTTCATGCTTAAAAATGGTGCTTTATGTAATTTTTAAAAATTGAGCCGTTTTAATGTCCGGGAAAGGAAATTCCTGATGCCGAGGTCAGGGATTTTTCTGCTCCGAAGGTGAAATTTTTTTTTTGACGCAAATGTAAAAACGGACATCAGAATTGGATTCGGGGTTAAATTTCATTTTTAAAAATGGTGCTTTATGTAGTTTTTAAAAATGGAGCCGTTTTGGTGTCCGGGGAAGGAAATTGCTGATGCCGAGGTCAGGGATTTTTGTGCTCCAAAGGTGAAAATTTCTTTTTTGATACAAATGTAAAAATGGACATCAGAATTTTATTCGGGGTTAAGTTTCATGCTTAAAAATGGTGTGTTATGTAATTTTTAAATATGGAGCCGTTTTGGATTTCTGGGAAAGAAATTCCTGATGCCGGGGTCAGGGATTTTTTTGCTCCCTTGGTCAAAATTTTTTTTGACCCAAATGTAAAAATGGACATCAGAATTGGATTCAGGGTTAAATTTCATGTTTAAAAATCGTGATTTAT
>NW_024100225.1:0-26703 GCF_016545835.1 Crotalus tigris
ACCATGACTTGGTATAGCAAAATGGAAATTGCCAACAACTTCAAAGTGGCCTTTGGTATGCTTAGGAGGGTACTGACCTTTCTAGGCTGCGCTATCTATGTTTTCTGGAAAACTGCATGGGAAAACCCCATTGGAGGAAAATTCCACTTAGGGTTAGGGTTAGGTCACCATGAACTCGTAGAGTAAATTGGACATTGCCAACAAACTTAGAGTGCTTTGGTATGGTTAGGAGGGTACTGACCTTTCATGGTTAGGAGGGTACTGACCTTTCAAGGCTGCGCTATCTATGTTTCCTGGTAAAATACATGGGAAAATCCCATTGGAGTAAAATTCCACTTAGGGTTAGAGTTAGGTGACCATGAACTCACAGAGGAAAATGGACATCGCCAACAATTATAAAGTGCTTTGGTATGCTTAGGAGAGTACTGACCTTTCTTGGCTGCGCTATCTATGTTTCCTGGTAAAATACATGGGAAAATCCCATTGGAGGAAAGTTCCACTTAGGGTTAGGGTTAGGTCACCATGAACTCGTAGAGTAAATTGGACATTGCCAACAAACTTGGAGTGCTTTGGTATGGTTAGGAGGGTACTGATTTTGTAGGCTGCCCTATCTATGTTTTCTGGAAAACTACATGGGAAAACCCCATTGGAGGAAAATTCCACTTAGGGTTAGAGTTAGGTGACCATGAACTCACAGAGGAAAATGGACATCGCCAACAATTATAAAGTGCTTTGGTATGCTTAGGAGAGTACTGACCTTTCTTGGCTGCGCTATCTATGTTTCCTGGTAAAATACATGGGAAAATCCCATTGGAGGAAAGTTCCACTTAGGGTTAGGGTTAGGTCACCATGAACTCGTAGAGTAAATTGGACATTGCCAACAAACCTGGAGTGCTTTGGTATGGTTAGGAGGGTAGTGACTTTTGTAGGCTGCTCTATCTATGTTTCCTGGTAAAATACATGGGAAAACCCCATTGGAGGAAAATTCCACTTAGTGTTAGGTCATCATGAACTCACAGAGGAAAATGGACATCGCCAAGAATTTCTGAGTGCTTTGGTATGCTGAGGAGGGTACTAACCTTTCTAGGCTGTGCTATCTATGTTTCCTGGTAAAATACATGGGAAAATCCCATTGGAGGAAAATTCCACTTAGGGTTAGGGTTAGGTCACCATGAACTTGCAGAGTAAATTGGACATTGCCAAGAAACTTGGAGTGCTTTGGTATGGTTAGGAGGGTACTGACTTTTGTAGGCTGCCCTATCTATGTTTTCTGGAAAACTACATGGGAAAACCCCATTGGAGGAAAATTCCACTTAGTGTTAGGTCATCATGAACTCACAGAGGAAAATGGACATCGCCAAGAATTTCAGAGTGCTTTGGTATGCTTAGGAGGGTACTAATCTTTCTAGGCTGCGCTAGCTATGTTTCCTGGAAAAATACATGGGAGAATCCCATTGGAGGAAAATTCCACTTAGGGTTAGGGTTAGGTCACCATGAACTCGTAGAGTAAATTGGACATTGCCAACAAACCTGGAGTGCTTTGGCATGGTTAGGAGGGTAGTGACTTTTGTAGGCTGCTCTATGTTTTCTGGAAAACTACATGGGAAAATCCCATTGGAGGAAAATTCCACTTAGGGTTAGGTCACCAAGAACTCACAGAGGAAAATGGACATCGCCAATAATGTCAGAGTGCTTTGGTATGCTTAGGAGGGTACTGACCTTTCTAGGCTATACTAGCTATGTTTCCTGGTAAAATACATGGGAAAATCCCTTTGGAGGAAAATTCCACTTAGGGTTAGGGTTAGGTCACCATAAACTCATAGAGCAAAATGGACATTGCCAAGGAACCCGGGGTTCTTGGGTATGGTTCGGAGGGCACTGACTTTTCTAGCCTGCCCTATCTATGTTTCCTGGAAGAATACATGGGAAAATCCCATCGGAGGAAAATCCCATTTAGCGTTAGGGTTAGGTCACCATGAACTCGGATAGCAAAACGAAGATCACCCACAATCTCAAAGTTCTTGGGTACTGTTAGGAGGGAACTGACATTTGTAGGCTGCCCTATCTATGTTTCTTGAAAAGATACATGGGAAAATCCCATTGGAGGAAAATTTCACTTGGGATTAAGGTTTGGTCACCATGAACTCAGAGAGCAAAATGTACATAGCCAACAAACTTGGAATCGTTGGATAAGGTTAGGAGAGCATTGACTTTCTAGGTTGTCCTATCTATGTTTCCTGGAAAAATATATGGGAAAATCCCATTGGAGCAATATTCCACTTAAGGTTAGGATTAGGTCATTATGAACTCGTAGAGCAAAATCGACATCGCCAACAAACTCGGGGTTCTTGGGAATGGTTAGGAGGGTATTGACTTTTCTAACCTGACGTATCTATGTTTTCTAGAAAAATACATGGGAAAACCCCATTGGAGGAAAATCCCACTTAGGGTTAGGATTAGGTCACCATGAACTCGGAGAGCAAAATGGAGATCACCCACAAACTCAAAGTTCTTGTATAATATTAGGAGGGTACTGACATTTATATGTTGCCCTATTTATGTTTCTTGAAAAGGTACATGGGAAAATCCTATTGGAGGAAAATTCCACTTAGGGTTAGGGTTAGGTCACCATGAACTCACAGAGGAAAATGGAGATCGCCAACAATTTCAGAGTGCTTTGGTATGCTTAGGAGGGTACTGACCTTTCTAGGTTGTCCTATCTATGTTTCTTGGAAAAATATATGGGAAAATCCCATTGGAGGAAAATTCCACTTAGGGTTAGGGTTAGGTCACCATGAACTCGTAGAGTAAATTGGACATTGCCTACAAACTGGGAGTGCTTTGGTATGGTTAGGAGGGTACTGACTTTTGTAGGCCGCTCTATCTATGTTTTCTGCAAAACTACATGGGAAAATCCCATTGGAGGAAAATTCCACTTAGAGTTAGGGTTAGGTCACCATGAACTCACAGAGGAAAATGGACATCGCCAACAATGTCAGAGTGCTTTGGTATGCTTAGGAGGGTACTGACCTTTCTAGGCTATGCTATCTATGTTTCCTGGTAAAATACATGGGAAAATCCCTTTGGAGGAAAATTCCACTTAGGGTTAGAGTTAGGTCACCATAAACTCTTAGAGCAAAATGGACATTGCCAAGAAACCCGGGGTTCTTGGGTCTGGTTCGGAGGGCACTGACTTTTCTAGCCTGCCCTATCTATGTTTCCTGGAAGAATACATGGGAAAATCCCATCGGAGGAAAATCCCATTTAGGGTTAGGGTTAGGTCACCATGAACTCGGATAGCAAAACGAAGATCACCTACAATCTCAAAGTTCTTGGGTACTGTTAGGAGGGAACTGACATTTGTAGGCTGCCCTATCTATGTTTCTTGAAAAGATACATGGGAAAATCCCATTGGAGGAAAATTTCACTTGGGATTAGGGTCAGTTTACCATGAACCTGCAGAGGTTAATGGACATCGCCAGTAAATTCAGAGTGCTTTGGTATGGTTAGGAGAGTACTGACTTTTTTAGGCTGCCCTATCTGTATTTTCTGGAAAAATACATGGGAAAATCTCATTGGAGGAAAATTTCACTTGAGGTTAGGGTTTGGTCACCATGAACTCAGAGAGCAAAATGTACATTGCCAACAAACTCGGAATCGTTGGATAAGGTTAGGAGAGCATTGACTTTCTAGGTTGTCCTATCTATGATTCCTGGAAAAATATATGGGAAAATCCCATTGGAGCAAAATTCCACTTAAGGTTAGGATTAGGTCACTATGAACTCATAGAGCAAAATTGACATCGCCAACAAACTCGGGGTTCTTGGGAATGGTTAGGAGGGTATTGACTTTTCTAACCTGCCGTATGTATGTTTTCTAGAAAAATACATGGGGAAATCCCATCAGAGGAAAATCCCACTTAGGGTTAGGATTAGGTCACCATGAACTCGGAGAGCAAAATGGAGATCACCCACAAACTCAAAGTTCTTGTATAATATTAGGAGGGTACTGACATTTCTATGTTGCCCTATTTATGTTTCTTGAAAAGGTACATGGGAAAATCCTATTGGAGGAAAATTCCACTTAGGGTTAGGGTTTGGTCACCATGAACTCAGAGAGCAAAATGGACATTGCCAACAAACTCGGAGTTCTTGGGTATGGTTAGGAGGGCACTGACTTTTCTAGCCTGCCCTATCTATGTTTCCTGGAAAAATACGTGGGAAAATCCCATCGGAGGAAAATCCCAATTAGGGTTAGGGTTAGGTCACCATGAATTCGGATAGCAAAATGGAGATCACCCACAATCTCAAAGTTCTTGGGTACTGTTGGGAGGGAACTGACATTTGTAGGCTGCCCTATCTATGTTTCTTGAAAAGATACATGTGAAAATGCATTGGACGAAAATTCCACTTAGGGTTAGAGTTAGGTCACCATGAACTTGTAGAGCAAAATGGAAATTGCCAACAAATTCAAAGTGCTTTGGTATGCTTAGGAGGGTACTGACCTTTCTAGGCTGCCCTATCTATGTTTCCTGGTAAAGTACATGGGAAAATCCCATTGGAGGAAAATTCCACTTAGGGTTAGGGTTAGGTCACCATGAACTCGTAGAATAAATTGGACATTGCAAAAAAACTTGGAGTGCTTTTGTATGGTTAGGAGGGCACTGACTTTTGTAGGCTGCCCTATCTATGTTTCTTGAAATGATACATGTGAAAATGCATTGGACGAAAATTCCACTTAGGGTTAGAGTTAGGTCACCATGAACTTGTAGAGCAAAATGGAAATTGCCAACAAATTCAAAGTGCTTTGGTATGCTTAGGAGGGTACTGACCTTTCTAGGCTGCGCTATCTATGTTTTCTGGAAAACTGCATGGGAAAACCCCATTGGAGGAAAATTCCACTTAGGGTTAGGGTTAGGTCACCATGAACTCGTAGAGTAAATTGGACATTGCCAACAAACTTAGAGTGCTTTGGTATGGTTAGGAGGGTACTGACCTTTCAAGGCTGCGCTATCTATGTTTCCTGGTAAAATACATGGGAAAATCCCATTGGAGTAAAATTCCACTTAGGGTTAGAGTTAGGTGACCATGAACTCACAGAGGAAAATGGACATCGCCAACAATTATAAAGTGCTTTGGTATGCTTAGGAGAGTACTGACCTTTCTTGGCTGCGCTATCTATGTTTCCTGGTAAAATACATGGGAAAATCCCATTGGAGGAAAGTTCCACTTAGGGTTAGGGTTAGGTCACCATGAACTCGTAGAGTAAATTGGACATTGCCAACAAACTTGGAGTGCTTTGGTATGGTTAGGAGGGTACTGATTTTGTAGGCTGCCCTATCTATGTTTTCTGGAAAACTACATGGGAAAACCCCATTGGAGGAAAATTCCACTTAGGGTTAGAGTTAGGTGACCATGAACTCACAGAGGAAAATGGACATCGCCAACAATTATAAAGTGCTTTGGTATGCTTAGGAGAGTACTGACCTTTCTTGGCTGCGCTATCTATGTTTCCTGGTAAAATACATGGGAAAATCCCATTGGAGGAAAGTTCCACTTAGGGTTAGGGTTAGGTCACCATGAACTCGTAGAGTAAATTGGACATTGCCAACAAACCTGGAGTGCTTTGGTATGGTTAGGAGGGTAGTGACTTTTGTAGGCTGCCCTATCTATGTTTTCTGGAAAACTACATGGGAAAACCCCATTGGAGGAAAATTCCACTTAGGGTTAGAGTTAGATGACCATGAACTCACAGAGGAAAATGGACATCGCCAACAATTATAAAGTGCTTTGGTATGCTTAGGAGAGTACTGACCTTTCTAGGCTGCGCTATCTATGTTTCCTGGTAAAATATATGGGAAAATCCCATTGGAGGAAAGTTCCACTTAGGGTTAGGGTTAGGTCACCATGAACTCGTAGAGTAAATTGGACATTGCCAACAAACCTGGAGTGCTTTGGTATGGTTAGGAGGGTAGTGACTTTTGTAGGCTGCTCTATCTATGTTTCCTGGTAAAATACATGGGAAAATCCCATTGGAGGTAAATTCCACTTAGTGTTAGGTCATCATGAACTCACAGAGGAAAATGGACATCGCCAAGAATTTCTGAGTGCTTTGGTATGCTTAGGAGGGTACTAACCTTTCTAGGCTGCACTATCTATGTTTCCTGGTAAAATACATGGGAAAATCCCATTGGAGGAAAATTCCACTTAGGGTTAGGGTTAGGTCACCATGAACTTGTAGAGTAAATTGGACATTGCCAACAAACTTGGAGTGCTTTGGTATGGTTAGGAGGGTACTGACTTTTGTAGGCTGCCCTATCTATGTTTTCTGGAAAACTACATGGGAAAACCCCATTGGAGGAAAATTCCACTTAGTGTTAGGTCATCATGAACTCACAGAGGAAAATGGACATCGCCAAGAATTTCAGAGTGCTTTGGTATGCTTAGGAGGGTACTAACCTTTCTAGGCTGCGCTATCTATGTTTCCTGGTAAAATACATGGGAAAATCCCATTGGAGGAAAATTCCACTTAGGGTTAGGGTTAGGTCACCATGAAATCGTAGAGTAAATTGGACATTGCCAACAAACTTTGAGTGCTTTGGTATGGTTAGGAGGGCACTGACTTTTGTAGGCTGCTCTATCTATGTTTCCTGGTAAAATACATGGTAATATCCCATTGGAGGAAAATTCCACTTAGGGTTAGAGTTAGATGACCACGAACTCACAGAGGAAAATGGAGATCACCAACAATTATAAAGTGCTTTGGTATGCTTAGGAGAGTACTGACGTTTCTAGGCTGCGCTATCTATGTTTCCTGGTAAAATACATAGGAAAATCCCATTGGAGGAAAGTTCCACTTAGGGTTAGGGTTAGGTCACCATGAACTCACAGAGGAAAATGGACATCGCCAACAATTTTAGAGTTCTTTGGTATGCTTAGGACGGTATTGACCTTTCTAGGCTACGCTATCTATGTTTCCTGGTAAAATACATGGGAAAATCCCTTTGGCGGAAAATTCCACTTAGGGTTAGGGTTAGGTCATCATGAACATGCAGAGGTTAATGGACATCGCCAACAATTTTAGAGTTCTTTGGTATGCTTAGGAGGGTATTGACCTTTCTAGGCTGCGCTAACTATGTTTCCTGGTAAAATACATGGGAAAATCCCTTTGGAGGAAAATTCCACTTAGGGTTAGGGTTAGGTCGTCATGAACATGCAGAGGTTAATGGACATCGCCAGCAAATTCAGAGTGCTTTGGTATGGTTATGAGAGTACTGACTTTTTTAGGCTGCCCTATCTATGTTTCCTGGTAAAATACATGGGAAAATTCCTTTGGAGGAAAATTCCACTTAGGGTTAGGGTTAGATCACCATGAACTCATAGAGCAAAATGGACATTGCCAAGAAACCCGGGGTTCTTTGGTATGGTTCGGAGGGCACTGACTTTTCTAGCCTGGCCTATCTATGTTTCCTGGAAGAATACATGGGAAAATCCCATCGGAGGAAAATCCCATTTAGGGTTAGGGTTAGGTCATCATGAACTCGGATAGCAAAACGAGGATCACCCACAATCTCAAAGTTCTTGGGTACTGTTAGGAGGGAACTGACATTTGTATGCTGCCCTATCTATGTTTCTTGAAAAGATACATGTGAAAATCCCTTTGGAGGAAAATTCCACTTAGGGTTAGAGTTAGGTCACCATGAACTTGTAGAGTAAATTCGACATTGCTAACAAATTCAAAGTGCTTTCGTATGCTTAGGAGGGTACTGACCTTTCTAGGCTGCCCTATCTATGTTTCCTGGTAAAATACATGGGAAAATCCCATTGGAGGAAAATTCCACTTAGTGTTAGGGTTAGGTCACCATGAACTAGTAGAGTAAATTGGACATTGCCAACAAACCTGGAGTGCTTTGGTATGGTTAGGAGTGTACTGACTTTTGTAGGCTGCTCTATCTATGTTTTCTGGAAAACTACATGGGAAAATCCCATTGGAGGAAAATTCCACTTAGTGTTAGAGTTAGTTGACCATGAACTCACAGAGGAAAATGGACATCGCCAACAATTATAAAGTGCTTTGGTATGCTTAGGAGAGTACTGACCTTTCTAGGCTGCGCTATCTATGTTTCCTGGTAAAATACATGGGAAAATCCCTTTGGAGGAAAATTCCACTTAGGGTTAGGGTTAGGTCACCATGAAGTCGTAGACTAAATTGGACATTGCCAACAAACTTGGAGTGCTTTGGTATGGTTAGGAGGGTACTGACTTTTGTAGGCTGCTCTATCTATGTTTTCTGGAAAACTACATGAGAAAATCCCTTTGGAGGAAAATTCCACTTAGGGTTAGAGTTAGGTGACCATGAACTCACAGAGGAAAATGGACATCACCAACAATTATAAAGTGCTTTGGTATGCTTAGGAGGGTACTAACCTTTCTAGGCTGCGCTATCTATGTTTCCTGGTAAAATCCATGGGAAAATCCCTTTGGAGGAAAATTCCACTTAGGGTTAGGGTTAGGTCACCATGAACTCGTAGAGTAAATTGGACATTGCCAACAAACTTAGAGTGCTTTGGTATGGTTAGGAGGGTACTGACTTTTGTAGGCTGCGCTATCTATGTTTCCTGGTAAAATACATGGGAAAATCCCAATGGAGGAAAGTTCCACTTAGGGTTAGGGTTAGGTCACCATGAACATGCAGAGGTTAATTGCCATCGCCAGCAAATTCAGAGTGCTTTGGTATGGTTAGGAGAGTACTGACTTTTTTAGGCTGCCCTATCTATGTTTTCTGGAAAAATACATTGGAAAATCTCATTGGAGGAAAATTACACTTGGGCTTAGGGTTAGGTCACCATGAACTCACAGAGTAAAATGGACATCACCAACAATTTCAGAGTGTTTTGGTATGCTTAGGAGGGTACTGACTTTCTAGGTTGTCCTATCTATGTTTCCTGGAAAAATATATGGGAAAATCCCATTGGAGGAAAATTCCACTTAGGGTTAGGGTTAGGTCACCATGAACTGGTAGAGTAAATTGGACATTGCCAACAAGCCTGGAGTGCTTTGGTATGGTTAGGAGGGTACTGACTTTTGTAGGCCGCTCTATCTATGTTTTCTGGAAAACTACATGGGAAAATCCCATTGGAGGAAAATTCCACTTAGAGTTAGGGTTAGGTCACCATGAACTCACAGAGGATAATGGACATCGCCAACAATGTCAGAGTGCTTTGGTATGCTTAGGAGAGTACTGACCTTTCTAGGCTGTGCTATCTATGTTTCCTGGTAAAATACATGGGAAAATCCCTTTGGAGGAAAATTCCACTTAGGGTTAGGGTTAGGTCACCATGAACTCATAGAGCAAAATGGACATTGCCAAGAAACCCGGGGTTCTTGGGTATGGTTCGGAGGGCACTGACTTTTCTAGCCTGCCCTATCTATGTTTCCTGGAAGAATACATGGGAAAATCCCATCGGACGAAAATCCCATTTAGGGTTAGGGTTAGGTCACCATGAACTCGGCTAGCAAAACGAAGATCACCCACAATCTCAAAGTTCTTGGGTACTGTTAGGAGGGAACTGACATTTGTAGGCTGCCCTGTCTATGTTTCTTGAAAAGATACATGTGAAAATCCCATTGGAGGAAAATTTCACTTGGGATTAGGGTCAGGTCACCACGAACCTGCAGAGGTTAATGGACATCGCCAGTAAATTCAGAGTTAGGAATTTAGGAGAGTACTGACTTTTTTAGGCTGCCCTATCTATATTTTCTGGGAAAATACATGGGAAAATCCCTTTGGAGGAAAATTCCACATAGGGTTAGGGTTAGGTCACCATGAACCCGGAGAGCAAAATAAACATCGCCAACAAATTTGGAGTTCTTGGGTATGGTTAGGAGAGCACTGACTTCTCTAGGCTGCCCTATCTATGTTTCCTGTAAAAATATATGGGAAAATCCCATTGGAGGAAAATTCCACTGAGGGTTAGGGTTAGGTCACCATGAACTGGGAGAGCAAAATGGACATCACCAACAAACTCTGGGTTCTTGGGTATGGTTAGGAGGGCACTGACTTTTCTAGCCTGCCGTATCTATGTTTCCTGGAAAAATACATGGGAAAATCCCACTTAGGGTTAGGATTAGGTCACCATGAATTCGGAGAGCAAAATGGAGATCACCCACAATCTCAAAGTTCTTGTATAATATTAGGAGGGTACTGACATTTCTATGCTGCCCTATTTATGTTTCTTGAAAAGGTACATGGGAAAATCCTATTGGAGGAAAATTCCACTTAGGGTTAGAGTTAGGTCACCATGAACTTGTAAAGCAAAATGGACATTGCCAAGAAATTCAAAGTGCTTTGGTATGCTTAGGAGGGTGCTGACCTTTCTAGGCTGCCCTATTTATGTTTCCTGGTAAAGTACATGGGAAAATCCCATTGGAGGAAAATTCCACTTAGGGTTAGGGTTAGGTCACCATGAACTGGTAGAGTAAATTGGACATTGCCAACAAACTTGGAGTGCTTTGGTATGGTTAAGAGGGTACTGACTTTTGTAGGCTGCTCTATCTATGTTTTCTGGAAAACTACATGGGAAAATCGCTTTGGAGGAAATATCCACTTAGGGTTAGGGTTAGGTCACCATGAACTCACAGAGGAAAATGGAGATCGCCAACAATTTCAGAGTGCTTTGGTATGCTTAGGAGGATACTGACCTTTCTAGGCTACGCTATCTATGTTTCCTGGTAAACTACATGGGAAAATCCCATTGGAGGAAAATTCCACTTAGGGTTAGGGTTAGGTCACCATGAACTGCTAGAGGAAATTGGACATTGCCAACAAACCTGGAGTGCTTTGGTATGGTTAAGAGGGTACTGACTTTTGTAGGCTGCTCTATCTATGTTTTCTGGAAAACTACATGGGAAAATCGCTTTGGAGGAAATATCCACTTAGGGTAAGAGTTAGGTCACCGTGAACTTGTAGAGCAAAATGGAAATTGCCAACAAATTCAAAGTACTGTGGTATGCTTAGGAGGGTACTGACCTTTCTAGGCTGCCCTATCTATGTTTCCTGGTAAAGTACATGGGAAAATCCCATTGGAGGAAAATTCCACTTGGAGTTAGGGTTTGGTCACCATGAACTCAGAGAGCAAAATGGACATTGCCAACAAACCCGGAGTTCTTGGATACGATTAGAAGGGCACTGACTTTCTAGGTTGTCCTATATATGTTTCCTGGAAAAATATATGGGAAAATCCCATTAGAGCAAATTCCACTTAAGGTTAAGATTAGGTCACCATGAACTCATAGAGCAAAGTGGACATTGCCAACAAACCTGGAGTTCTTTGGTATGCTTAGAAGGGTACTGACCTTTCTAGGGTGCCCTATCTATGTTTCCTGTTAAAATACATGGGAAAATCCCATTGGAGGAAAATTCCACTTGGGATTAGGGTCAGGTCACCATGAACCTGCAGAGGTTAATGGACATCACCAGTAAATTCAGAGTGCTTTGGTATGGTTAGGAGAGTACTGACCTTTTTAGGCTGCCCTATCTGTATTTTCTGGAAAAATACATGGGAAAATCTCATTGGAGGAAAATTCCAGTTGAGGTTAGGGTTTGGTCACCATGAACTTAGAGAGAAAAATGGACATTGCCAACAAACTGTTAGGAGGGCCCTGACTTTTCCAGGCTGCCCTATCTATGTTTCCTGCTCTATCTATTGTTCCTGGAAAAATATATGGGAATATCCCATCAGAGATAAATCCCACATAGGGCTAGCTCACCATGAACTCGAAGAACAAAATGGACATTGCCGACAAATTCAGAGTGCTTTGGTATGGTTAGGAGGGTACTGATGTTTCTAGGCTGCTCTATATTTTCTGGAAAAATACATGGGAAAATCCCATTGGAGGAAAATTCCACTTAGGGTTTGGGTTAGGTCACCATGAACTCGCAGAGGAAAATGGACATCGCCACCAAATTCTGAGCTTTTTGGTATGGCTAGGAGGGCACTGACTTTTCCAGGCTGCCCTATCTATGTTTCCTGGTAAAGTACATGGGAAAATCCCATTGGAGGAAAGTTCCACTTAGGGTTAGGGTTAGGTCACCATGAACTCACAGAGGAAAATGGACATCGCCAACAATTTTAGAGTTCTTTGGTATGCTTAGGAGGGTATTGACCTTTCTAGGCTGCGCTATCTATGTTTCCTGGTAAAATACATGGGAAAATCCCTTTGGCGGAAAATTCCACTTAGGGTTAGGGTTAGGTCATCATGAACATGCAGAGGTTAATGGACATCGCCAACAATTTTAGAGTTCTTTGGTATGCTTAGGAGGGTATTGACCTTTCTAGGCTGCGCTAACTATGTTTCCTGGTAAAATACATGGGAAAATCCCTTTGGAGGAAAATTCCACTTAGGGTTAGGGTTAGGTCGTCATGAACATGCAGAGGTTAATGGACATCGCCAGCAAATTCAGAGTGCTTTGGTATGGTTATGAGAGTACTGACTTTTTTAGGCTGCCCTATCTATGTTTCCTGGTAAAATACATGGGAAAATTCCTTTGGAGGAAAATTCCACTTAGGGTTAGGGTTAGATCACCATGAACTCATAGAGCAAAATGGACATTGCCAAGAAACCCGGGGTTCTTTGGTATGGTTCGGAGGGCACTGACTTTTCTAGCCTGGCCTATCTATGTTTCCTGGAAGAATACATGGGAAAATCCCATCGGAGGAAAATTCCACTTAGGGTTAGGGTTAGGTCACCATGAACTTGTAGAGTAAATTGGACATTGCCAACAAACCTGGAGTGCTTTGGTATGGTTAGGAGTGTACTGACTTTTGTAGGCTGCTCTATCTATGTTTTCTGGAAAACTACATGGGAAAATCCCATTGGAGGAAAATTCCACTTAGTGTTAGAGTTAGTTGACCATGAACTCACAGAGGAAAATGGACATCGCCAACAATTATAAAGTGCTTTGGTATGCTTAGGAGAGTACTGACCTTTCTAGGCTGCGCTATCTATGTTTCCTGGTAAAATACATGGGAAAATCCCTTTGGAGGAAAATTCCACTTAGGGTTAGGGTTAGGTCACCATGAAGTCGTAGACTAAATTGGACATTGCCAACAAACTTGGAGTGCTTTGGTATGGTTAGGAGGGTACTGACTTTTGTAGGCTGCTCTATCTATGTTTTCTGGAAAACTACATGGGAAAATCCCTTTGGAGGAAAATTCCACTTAGGGTTAGAGTTAGGTGACCATGAACTCACAGAGGAAAATGGACATCGCCAACAATTATAAAGTGCTTTGGTATGCTTAGGAGGGTACTAACCTTTCTAGGCTGCGCTATCTATGTTTCCTGGTAAAATCCATGGGAAAATCCCTTTGGAGGAAAATTCCACTTAGGGTTAGGGTTAGGTCACCATGAACTCACAGAGGAAAATGGACATCGCCAACAATTTTAGAGTGCTTTGGTATGCTTAGGAGTGTATTGACCTTTCTAGGCTGCGCTATCTATGTTTCCTGGTAAAATACATGGGAAAATCCCATTGGAGGAAAGTTCCACTTAGGGTTAGGGTTAGGTCACCATGAACATGCAGAGGTTAATTGACATCGCCAGCAAATTCAGAGTGCTTTGGTATGGTTAGGAGAGTACTGACTTTTTTAGGCTGCCCTATCTATGTTTTCTGGAAAAATACATTGGAAAATCTCATTGGAGGAAAATTACACTTGGGCTTAGGGTTAGGTCACCATGAACTCACAGAGGAAAATGGACATCACCAACAATTTCAGAGTGTTTTGGTATGCTTAGGAGGGTACTGACTTTCTAGGTTGTCCTATCTATGTTTCCTGGAAAAATATATGGGAAAATCCCATTGGAGGAAAATTCCACTTAGGGTTAGGGTTAGGTCACCATGAACTGGTAGAGTAAATTGGACATTGCCAACAAGCCTGGAGTGCTTTGGTATGGTTAGGAGGGTACTGACTTTTGTAGGCCGCTCTATCTATGTTTTCTGGAAAACTACATGGGAAAATCCCATTGGAGGAAAATTCCACTTAGAGTTAGGGTTAGGTCACCATGAACTCACAGAGGATAATGGACATCGCCAACAATGTCAGAGTGCTTTGGTATGCTTAGGAGAGTACTTACCTTTCTAGGCTGTGCTATCTATGTTTCCTGGTAAAATACATGGGAAAATCCCTTTGGAGGAAAATTCCACTTAGGGTTAGGGTTAGGTCACCATGAACTCATAGAGCAAAATGGACATTGCCAAGAAACCCGGGGTTCTTGGGTATGGTTCGGAGGGCACTGACTTTTCTAGCCTGCCCTATCTATGTTTCCTGGAAGAATACATGGGAAAATCCCATCGGACGAAAATCCCAGTTAGGGTTAGGGTTAGGTCACCATGAACTCGGCTAGCAAAACGAAGATCACCCACAATCTCAAAGTTCTTGGGTACTGTTAGGAGGGAACTGACATTTGTAGGCTGCCCTGTCTATGTTTCTTGAAAAGATACATGTGAAAATCCCATTGGAGGAAAATTTCACTTGGGATTAGGGTCAGGTCACCACGAACCTGCAGAGGTTAATGGACATCGCCATTAAATTCAGAGTTAGGAATTTAGGAGAGTACTGACTTTTTTAGGCTGCCCTATCTATATTTTCTGGAAAAATACATGGGAAAATCCCTTTGGAGGAAAATTCCACATAGGGTTAGGGTTAGGTCACCATGAACCCGGAGAGCAAAATAATCATCGCCAACAAATTTGGAGTTCTTGGGTATGGTTAGGAGAGCACTGACTTCTCTAGGCTGCCCTATCTATGTTTCCTGGAAAGTACATGGGAAAATCCCATTGGAGGAAAATTCCACTTAGGGTTAGGGTTAGGTCACCATGAACTGGGAGAGCAAATTGGACATCACCAACAAACTTGGGTTCTTGGGTATGGTTAGGAGGGTACTGACTTTTCTAGCCTGCCGTATCTATGTTTCTGGAAAAATACATGGGAAAATCCCACTTAGGGTTAGGATTAGGTCACCATGAATTCGGAGAGCAAAATGGAGATCACCAACAATCTCAAAGTTCTTGTATATTAGGAGGGTACTGACATTTCTATGCTGCCCTATTTATGTTTCCTGGTAAAAGGTACATGGGAAAATCCCATTGGAGGAAAATTCCACTTAGGGTTAGGGTTAGGTCACCATGAACTGGTAGAGTAAATTGGACATTGCCAACAAACCTGGAGTGCTTTGGTATGGTTAAGAGGGTACTGACTTTTGTAGGCTGCTCTATCTATGTTTTCTGGAAAACTACATGGGAAAATCGCTTTGGAGGAAATATCCACTTAGGGTAAGAGTTAGGTCACCATGAACTTGTAGAGCAAAATGGAAATTGCCAACAAATTCAAAGTACTGTGGTATGCTTAGGAGGGTACTGACCTTTCTAGGCTGCCCTATCTATGTTTCCTGGTAAAATACATGGGAAAATCCCATTGGAGGAAAATTCCACTTAGGGTTACCATGGGTTAGGTCACCATGAACCTGGTGAGTTCCACTTAGGGTTAGGGTTAGGTCACCATTGCATTGCCAACAAACTGGAGTGCTTTGGTATGGTTAAGAGGGTACTGACTTTTGTAGGCTGCTCTATCTATGTTTTCTGGAAAACTACATGGGAAAATCGCTTTGGAGGAAATATCCACTTAGGGTAAGAGTTAGGTCACCATGAACTTGTAGAGCAAAATGGAAATTGCCAACAATTATAAAGTGCTTTGGTATGCTTAGGAGGGTACTAACCTTTCTAGGCTGCGCTATCTATGTTTCCTGGTAAAATCCATGGGAAAATCCCTTTGGAGGAAAATTCCACTTAGGGTTAGGGTTAGGTCACCATGAACTCGTAGAGTAAATTGGACATTGCCAACAAACTTAGAGTGCTTTGGTATGGTTAGGAGGGTACTGACTTTTGTAGGCTGCGCTATCTATGTTTCCTGGTAAAATACATGGGAAAATCCCAATGGAGGAAAGTTCCACTTAGGGTTAGGGTTAGGTCACCATGAACATGCAGAGGTTAATTGCCATCGCCAGCAAATTCAGAGTGCTTTGGTATGGTTAGGAGAGTACTGACTTTTTTAGGCTGCCCTATCTATGTTTTCTGGAAAAATACATTGGAAAATCTCATTGGAGGAAAATTACACTTGGGCTTAGGGTTAGGTCACCATGAACTCACAGAGTAAAATGGACATCACCAACAATTTCAGAGTGTTTTGGTATGCTTAGGAGGGTACTGACTTTCTAGGTTGTCCTATCTATGTTTCCTGGAAAAATATATGGGAAAATCCCATTGGAGGAAAATTCCACTTAGGGTTAGGGTTAGGTCACCATGAACTGGTAGAGTAAATTGGACATTGCCAACAAGCCTGGAGTGCTTTGGTATGGTTAGGAGGGTACTGACTTTTGTAGGCCGCTCTATCTATGTTTTCTGGAAAACTACATGGGAAAATCCCATTGGAGGAAAATTCCACTTAGAGTTAGGGTTAGGTCACCATGAACTCACAGAGGATAATGGACATCGCCAACAATGTCAGAGTGCTTTGGTATGCTTAGGAGAGTACTGACCTTTCTAGGCTGTGCTATCTATGTTTCCTGGTAAAATACATGGGAAAATCCCTTTGGAGGAAAATTCCACTTAGGGTTAGGGTTAGGTCACCATGAACTCATAGAGCAAAATGGACATTGCCAAGAAACCCGGGGTTCTTGGGTATGGTTCGGAGGGCACTGACTTTTCTAGCCTGCCCTATCTATGTTTCCTGGAAGAATACATGGGAAAATCCCATCGGACGAAAATCCCATTTAGGGTTAGGGTTAGGTCACCATGAACTCGGCTAGCAAAACGAAGATCACCCACAATCTCAAAGTTCTTGGGTACTGTTAGGAGGGAACTGACATTTGTAGGCTGCCCTGTCTATGTTTCTTGAAAAGATACATGTGAAAATCCCATTGGAGGAAAATTTCACTTGGGATTAGGGTCAGGTCACCACGAACCTGCAGAGGTTAATGGACATCGCCAGTAAATTCAGAGTTAGGAATTTAGGAGAGTACTGACTTTTTTAGGCTGCCCTATCTATATTTTCTGGGAAAATACATGGGAAAATCCCTTTGGAGGAAAATTCCACATAGGGTTAGGGTTAGGTCACCATGAACCCGGAGAGCAAAATAAACATCGCCAACAAATTTGGAGTTCTTGGGTATGGTTAGGAGAGCACTGACTTCTCTAGGCTGCCCTATCTATGTTTCCTGTAAAAATATATGGGAAAATCCCATTGGAGGAAAATTCCACTGAGGGTTAGGGTTAGGTCACCATGAACTGGGAGAGCAAAATGGACATCACCAACAAACTCTGGGTTCTTGGGTATGGTTAGGAGGGCACTGACTTTTCTAGCCTGCCGTATCTATGTTTCCTGGAAAAATACATGGGAAAATCCCACTTAGGGTTAGGATTAGGTCACCATGAATTCGGAGAGCAAAATGGAGATCACCCACAATCTCAAAGTTCTTGTATAATATTAGGAGGGTACTGACATTTCTATGCTGCCCTATTTATGTTTCTTGAAAAGGTACATGGGAAAATCCTATTGGAGGAAAATTCCACTTAGGGTTAGAGTTAGGTCACCATGAACTTGTAAAGCAAAATGGACATTGCCAAGAAATTCAAAGTGCTTTGGTATGCTTAGGAGGGTGCTGACCTTTCTAGGCTGCCCTATTTATGTTTCCTGGTAAAGTACATGGGAAAATCCCATTGGAGGAAAATTCCACTTAGGGTTAGGGTTAGGTCACCATGAACTGGTAGAGTAAATTGGACATTGCCAACAAACTTGGAGTGCTTTGGTATGGTTAAGAGGGTACTGACTTTTGTAGGCTGCTCTATCTATGTTTTCTGGAAAACTACATGGGAAAATCGCTTTGGAGGAAATATCCACTTAGGGTTAGGGTTAGGTCACCATGAACTCACAGAGGAAAATGGAGATCGCCAACAATTTCAGAGTGCTTTGGTATGCTTAGGAGGGTACTGACCTTTCTAGGTTGTCCTATCTATGTTTCTTGGAAAAATATATGGGAAAATCCCATTGGAGGAAAATTCCACTTAGGGTTAGGGTTAGGTCACCATGAACTGGTAGAGTAAATTGGACATTGCCAACAAACCTGGAGTGCTTTGGTATGGTTAAGAGGGTACTGACTTTTGTAGGCTGCTCTATCTATGTTTTCTGGAAAACTACATGGGAAAATCGCTTTGGAGGAAATATCCACTTAGGGTAAGAGTTAGGTCACCATGAACTTGTAGAGCAAAATGGAAATTGCCAACAAATTCAAAGTACTGTGGTATGCTTAGGAGGGTACTGACCTTTCTAGGCTGCCCTATCTATGTTTCCTGGTAAAGTACATGGGAAAATCCCATTGGAGGAAAATTCCACTTGGGGTTAGGGTTTGGTCACCATGAACTCAGAGAGCAAAATGGACATTGCCAACAAACCCGGAGTTCTTGGATACGATTAGAAGGGCACTGACTTTCTAGGTTGTCCTATATATGTTTCCTGGAAAAATATATGGGAAAATCCCATTAGAGCAAATTCCACTTAAGGTTAAGATTAGGTCACCATGAACTCATAGAGCAAAGTGGACATTGCCAACAAACCTGGAGTTCTTTGGTATGCTTAGAAGGGTACTGACCTTTCTAGGGTGCCCTATCTATGTTTCCTGTTAAAATACATGGGAAAATCCCATTGGAGGAAAATTCCACTTGGGATTAGGGTCAGGTCACCATGAACCTGCAGAGGTTAATGGACATCACCAGTAAATTCAGAGTGCTTTGGTATGGTTAGGAGAGTACTGACCTTTTTAGGCTGCCCTATCTGTATTTTCTGGAAAAATACATGGGAAAATCTCATTGGAGGAAAATTCCAGTTGAGGTTAGGGTTTGGTCACCATGAACTTAGAGAGAAAAATGGACATTGCCAACAAACTGTTAGGAGGGCCCTGACTTTTCCAGGCTGCCCTATCTATGTTTCCTGCTCTATCTATTGTTCCTGGAAAAATATATGGGAATATCCCATCAGAGATAAATCCCACATAGGGCTAGCTCACCATGAACTCGAAGAACAAAATGGACATTGCCGACAAATTCAGAGTGCTTTGGTATGGTTAGGAGGGTACTGATGTTTCTAGGCTGCTCTATATTTTCTGGAAAAATACATGGGAAAATCCCATTGGAGGAAAATTCCACTTAGGGTTTGGGTTAGGTCACCATGAACTCGCAGAGGAAAATGGACATCGCCACCAAATTCTGAGCTTTTTGGTATGGCTAGGAGGGCACTGACTTTTCCAGGCTGCCCTATCTATGTTTCCTGGTAAAGTACATGGGAAAATCCCATTGGTGGAAAATTCCACTTAGGGTTAGGGTTAGGTCACCATAAACTCGGAGAGCAAAATGGAGATTGCCAATAATTTCGGAGTTCTTCGGTATGGTTAGAAGGGCACTGAGTTTTCTTATCTGCCCTATCTATGTTTCCTGATAAACCACATAGGAAAATCCCATTGGAGGAAAATTCCACTTAGTGTTAGGGTTAGGTCACCTAAACCTGAAGAGCAAAATGGACATCGCGAACAAATTTGGAGTTCTTGGGTATGGTTAGGCGGGCACTGACTTTTGTAGGCTACCCTATCTATGTTTCCTGGAATGATAATTGGGAAAATCCCATTGGAGGAATATTCCACTTAGGGTTAGTGTTAGGTCACCATGAACTCGGAGAGCAAAATGGATATCACCAGTGGATTCCTAGCCGATTGATACATTTAGGAAGCTACTAAGCTTTTGAGCCCACCCTTATTTAAGCTTACTGGTAAAATATATGGGAAAATCCCATTGGAGGGCAATTCCACTTAGGGTTAGTGTTAGGACTCCGTGACATCCGTGAGCAATGTGGACATCTGCAAAGGATTCCTATCCTTATTTTATTTTTTGACAAAGTGACTAAATTAGTAGACCAGCAAAATGCTGCGGACATAGTATACTTAAACTTCAACATGGCATTCAATAAAGTATACCATAACCTACTTCTTGATAAGCTAGAAAAATATGGGATAGACAGCATCACCACCAGATGGATTTGTAACTGGCTAACAAACCATACTCAATGTGTCATTCTCAATGGTACTACATATACATGGAGGAAAGTAAACAATGAGGTACCAAAAGGTTCTGTCTTAGGCCCAGTACTCTTCAATATCTTCATAAATGGCTTAGATGAGGGAACAGAAGGAGAACTCATCAAATTTGCAGATGACACTAAGCTGGCAAGAATAGCTAACACCCCAGAAGACAAACTAGGATCCAAAAAGTTCTTGACAATGGGCCTTATTCAACAACATGAAATTTAATGTAAAGAAAAGCAAAGTTTACATTTAAGTAGGAAAAACAAAGGTTCAAGTATAGATTAGGAGAAATCTGGCTCAAAAACAGTAACTGTGAGAGGGACCTTGGTGTCCTAGTGGACAATCATTTAAATATGAGCCAGCAATGTGCAGCAGCACCCAAAAAAAGCTAATTGCAATCCTTGGTTGTATAAACAGAGGCATAGAATCAAAATCATGTAAAGTATTAGTACGACTTTATAAAGCTTTAGTAAGGCCACACCTGGAATACTGCATCCAGTTTTGGTCATCACATTACAAAAAAGCTGTTGAGACTTTAGAAAAAGTGCAAAGAAGAGCAATAAGATGATTAAAGGCCTGGAAGCTAAAACATATGAAAAACGGCTGCAGGATTTGGGCTTGGCTAGTCTAGAGAAAAGAAAGACTAGGGGGTTACATGATAGCAGTGTTCCAATATTTAAGGGGCTGCCACAAAGAGGAGGGGATCAAATTATTTTCCAAAGCACCAGAGGACAGGACAAGGAACAATGGATGGAAACTAATCAAGGAGAGAAGCAACTTGGAATTAAGGAGAAACTTTCTAACAGTGAGGACAATTAACCAGTGGAACAGCTTGCTGTCAGAAGTTGTGGGCTTTAAGAAGAGACTGGACAGCCACTTATCTGAAATGGTATAGGGCAGTGCTTTTCAATGCTTGGTACGCATACCATTGATGGTACTTCAGCACCTGGTAGGTGATGTGCATATGATGGGTTGAAAAGCAGTGTAAAAGTGTAAAAAAAAGTGTAAAAAAAGTGTAAAAGTGTAGTGGGGGGATGAGCTTAAGAGGCAGCAGCGCTGCACAAGCCTGTGGGACAGTCAGCTGGAGTTGCGGTGTTGCTGGGGGTCTGCTGAGCGCCCAGGATTTGCACGGGGCTCTAGCTGATTGGTGCTTCCAGGAGCAGCGTGCAGCTTGACGGAGAGGAATTAGCTGGAGTTGCACCAAAGAGAAAAAGTGGAGGGGGAGAGAGGAGAGGATATAAAAGGAGGAGGTTTTGATAAGAAAGGGATAGAAAAAAAAGACAAAGAGGAGGGAGAAAGAGAGACGGACGAGAGGCTTCTTTGAGCCAAGCAGTGGGAGAGAGGGGATAGAACAGTGCAAAGATTAATGTCAGAGAAACAGGCACAAGTTTCCCATTAAAAGTGTGGTAAGTGGGTGTACAGATAGTCCTCAACTTATGACCACAATTGAGCCCAAAATTTATGTTGCTAAGTAAGTTTTGTCCCATTTTATGACTTTTCTTGCCACATTTGTTAGGTGAATCACTGCAGTTGTTAAATCAGTAATATGGTTGTTAAGTGAATCTGGTTTTCCCATTGACTTTTCTTGTCAGAAAGTTGTAAAAGAGGATCACATGATCCCGAAACATTGCAACCATCATAAATATGAATCAGTTGCCAAGCTGATCCGAATGTAAGTCACGTGACCCTGGGGATGCTGCAATGGTCATAAGTGTAAAAAATAGGCATAAGTCACTTTTTTCAGTGCCATTGTAAGAGTCACTAAGCCAGGGGTGTCAAACTTGCAACATCATGTACTAGGTCTTGCAGATTCTTTCTATTTTCAGCTATCAGGGTCATATCATCAGCATGGTGCAGGTTATTGATATGTCTAACTTCCGTTTTAAAACCATGCTCATCTTTTTCCAAAGTAACTTCCCTGGTTACAGTATATATCTGGCATATGGGTTAAATAAAAATAGGAAAATATGTAGGCTTGTCGCACTCGTGTGCCAATGAGAAGCTAAGCTTTCCCCATGTTCTACTCTTACTGTGGCTTCCTGATCTGTATATAAGTTTCTCACAAGGACAATAAAATGTTCTAGATTCTTTATGTTTCTGAGCACTTTCCATAGCCTGATGTGATTGACACAGTCAAAGGTTTGTTGTTGTTATTGTTGTTGTTGTGATAATTGATGAAGTACACACCGACTTCATTTTGGTATTCTTCGGCTTTCTCCTTGTAGCTCTTGACTTCTATAAAAGTCTTTGCTTTTCTGTTGTTTGCGATTCCTTTTTTCTTACAAAGCAGACAGGCCACTAGTCACTGAATTCAAGAGCTGACAATTTCTCCTTGGTGTGCTCCTTATGTGGATTGCTTTCCACAATGGGGGAAAAAAATAAAACTGGAGCACAACACTCCTCGCTGATCTTCCACAGTGACAATACAATGTGGTTTTTTTCCCTCTCTTCATGCATTTCCCTTGGCTTTTTTTCATAGGCTACCTTACACTCCATCGACAGCCTCACATTCCCAGCAGACTCTATCTGACACCAGCATTGTTCAAATAACTGTCATGCTGAACTGTGAGCACATACTCCATCATCGCTGCTGGAGATGACATGCTGGCAAGTCCCAGTGGCAGGCTAGATACAGTGGCAGGCTAGATACATAAACATTTTCCAAGCACACAGTGAAAAAATAGTGAAGTGTGACTATTACAGATAGATGGTTAATACCCACGTGGTGTGCTCAGAATACTTAAGTGTATAACACAGAGGTGAGACTTAAGCTGCCAAAGTGAATCAAGCAACTTTCTTTCTAGAATTTCCCCCCCTCCTTTTACATATTCAGCTCAACAGCATTCGTTTAAAGGCACAACCCTGAATGCATTTAGCAGGCAGATCTTAGAAGCAGAAGCAGAAAATTCAGAGGTGAAATTAGTAAGATTAAGTGAAAAGAAAATACATTAGGAAAATATCCATTAAAGCAGGATATTGGGACTGCCCTATCCTAATCTAGGAGTAGACTTGTGTTCCAAATAGTAAATAAACATTCTGATTGGAAATAGATGTTGTTCAAACAAAATGAACATGTTAAAGTGGCTTCCAGATTTTATGATTTCTCCATCATCATGAACATGAACATTAGTTAAACTCATTCCTTGAAGAAATCATTTGTAGTATTTGGAGGAAAATATATTTTAAGACACATCTCAGATTTCCTATTCATAAATTAAGTATTTCCTCTGAAGCAGCATTGCCTTGATTGCTGTAGAATTCTACAATGGGAAAAAGAGGGTGGATATTCAGATTATTCCATTAGTTGATATTGGGGAAACAAGAGTGGGCATTGACACAGAACATATGGAAAAATTAGGAGCCAAGGAACTGTGTAAATGAGTTATCCTACTATTTTATTTAGTCTGATAACCACCTAATACTATCACAATATGATAGTTACCTAGCACTCAAGATGGCTTTTCCTGAATCTTGAAATATATGCTTGTTTTGCTTTGATTTTACATTTTTAGCAGTTTTTCTGGAGTTTTTTTTGGTTTTGTTTTGTATGCCACCCAGAGCCCACTCGAGCTGAATATCGAATAAATTTAAATCAATTAATCTTAAAACTCCTCTAAAATTCCTGCGAATTAGAAAATCAGAGTTTTAAATTATTCATTCTATACATTGTCCCAATACACATCTATGATCAGCTATATATGTCTAGGTCTCACTTACTATTAATTACCTGATTATCTGACTATTCATTATTATTTTATCTTATCTATGTGATTCTAATCAGACAATATGGTTTTTAAGTTCTACTTTGGGCTATTGTTAAATTAGTCTGACAGATCCCAAGATACTTTACAATGCAATGCTTGTTTGTGTGACTCACAAAGAAAGCTAGTTTGAACTGAGATGCTGAAGAATATTTATTAGGACTTTTATTAGCTCATCTGCAAATGCTATTATATCATAATAAGTGCTACTATCTTAGTTAATTTATCTCTGTCAATAATATGTTACATTAGACTACTCATCAAGAAATATTTTTCACTCTCCTGTGATATATATTGATTGACTTGCACAGAATTGATTTTTTCAATTAACAGTTCCAAATTATTTGAATTAAATTATTTTTAAAAGTTGCATCCATTTGTAAAACCTCTATCCCACTTTTCACTGAGAAATCAATAATAAATTGGTTTATTGAGGAACATTCCTAGTAGTTGAATTACTAGTCAATATTTTTTCTTTTACCAGACAATTGATATGTTCATATTCTCCTTATGCATCAAACTATTGCTGGCAATCAAAAGTATACAACAGTTCTGACACATACACCAATTATATTCATGTCTTTCTCTAATTTCTTAAATTTAAGCACATTTTATAGAATAAATAGATTTACTGATTAATGTTATAAGTGAGCTATAAATCAACTATAAGAGGACAACATTTCTTCAAATAGTCATTTATGGAAGAATAATAATGGAAAACCAGAAGTATAAGTAAATATCTACAGCCATTTCCCTTACTGGAGCTCACTTCTTTTACAGCAGTGAGTCTTGATACATGCTGATGCTCTGGAGATGTGAAACTTAGTCAATAAATACTGGTGGCTGACTGCATGGATAGTTTAAGAGGTAATTATAAAATCTTGGCAAAACCTTCCTACCAAGGAAGACTTTAGCCCCAAAAGTGAAAACTAATTAGCACCATGAATCCATATGGTATTTTGGTAATCAACAATGAGTGTTAGAGCAACTGTTCTGAGCACTTCTAGGATAAAACAAGATGCGGTAGTCAAATTCTCTAAGGATGACAATTGAACGGCTCACTGATAGAATGTCAATGAATATGAATGGCAGTTGCCAGCAGTGATACCTCATGCATACTTCAACACCCCATATTAGCCTTCACAATCAAGAGGAAATAAAAATTCACGTACAGCACAAAGTTTCCATCTATCAGCATTCATCTTATCTGCCCTACTTCTTTGTTTCTGAATATTTTAGAATAATACTTTGCACAGCTAGAGATAAATTGGAGCTGTCACACCCACTTTTAGAGCAGTATTAAGATCGAGCTGAAACATTTATTGAGACAAGATGGGGGGTCAAGATTCAAGCTTTGATGGCAGGTTGCTTGATGTATCACTGATAGCTTGCTCAAAGAAATACATCTGAGTTGTTAAAGGCAATTTCTATAAATTAACAACTGTTAATTTTCATGACAGATTCTGTTGTGACATTTTTGCTAACATGTATATAATTTTCCTACTTTTCACTTCCCATGTAACTAAAATGGAAATCTTGGCTTGTACAGTTAACACAAACACATCACTAAACAACTCCAGTGTAATGATAATGGTGTCCTCTAAACTCAAACACAGTAGAACTACTGTTGTAAGGAAAACTGGGACAGTTTCCAGAAATATTGAATAAATGAAATAATATCAGGACAAGAAGAAAACCAGGGCACCGAGAATTCCCTAAGTTTATAGGATGGTATATACATGTATGTATATATGTGTATAAAGCTTCTCTAAAATTCTACCCCAGGAGGAAAAGCCTATTCATTATTCCTTTTTTATTTTGCAATATTTTGCAATATTTAACCTGAAAAGCAATTTACAGAAATGTAAATTTGTGGCATAGAAACCTGAATCAACCCCAAAGTTCCCTGAATATGATACTGGAGCTATTGTCCATTTACGCTTAAAAGAACATAATCACAATGACATCTACGCACACACAAAGAGGAAGCAAGAAACACATTACTGACAGATGAAGCACCCCGAAAGAGAGATTTTTTATTTAACACACTGATCAATATACAGTAACTAATGCAAAGCAAAATGTAGGAAAGGGACCATTTTGTGAAACTCCTTCCTCAGTAAATAAAATTCAATTAGCCCCTAATGGAAAATGCAAAGAACAAATATGTTTTCATACAATACAAATGTTATGAGTATTTACTCAGTAACAGTTCCGCTGATTTGTGTTGGATGCATGTATCAAGTCAGATTCCAGTGACTCTGTTTGCATTTCTTCAAGTACTGTACATGTTCTCATTAATTTATTTATTTTTTTAAAAAAATATTTAACGCATGCTCAGAATTTTAGTTAATAAGCAGTATATAAATCTATTAGATGAATAAACACAGAGACAAACTTTTACTTCATTACTGAAACCTGCCAAGTTTGAAAAACACGGTAATAATTACAGCACATTAATATACTCAGTGGTTGTTACTGCTGTAGCACAGCTTTGTTTAGGCTACCATGCAAATACAGAATAAAAGAGGGCTGTGGCTTGAAGAGTCATATCTGCTTCATGGAGCAAATTCAATGGGGCACTACGCCTTTTTCAGGGTGGCTTTAAAGCGTGCTTTGTGTGCACTCACGTGTGCTACCAAGCATTTCTTTAGAATCATTTTCAAAGCATACTGAGGTCTCCTTGGTATCAAGTCTCACTGAATTCAGTGGGGCTTATTTCCAACTATTCAAGGGCATTGTCAGCCCTATCAAAGTTG
>NW_024100226.1:0-46361 GCF_016545835.1 Crotalus tigris
AATAACCTTGATTCTCACGCTACGTTTTAGTGTTGTTATGTCTAGCTGGACTCTGGAATCTGAAACAAAAAAAGCATTGTTGGTAAAACTTTCTGTCAGACCCAGCGCACCACCCACCCTCCAGTAGCCCCGTTACCGGCTCACACAATGGCAACATTGGAGAGGCCCCAACAGCTGATCCGGTGGGTCCGCGTTTCGCGCCGCCATTGCAACCACGGAGATGGGCACCCGGGATTCCTAGAGTGGCAGCTCCGTGTTTCGCACTGCTATTGCAACCACCGAGATGGGAAACCGGGATTCCTAGAGCGGCAGCTGATGAGCCCATGTGACTAGCTAGGATGGCTAGTAATTGATATACTTAGATGGCTAGTAACAACAGCACAGACGAAACGCGGTGAACGGAGGGGAGGCTTCTTCGTACTTATGTTTTTTGGACTTCCAAGTGTCGCTGGGTCTGTCATTAGTGGACGTTGGAGCAGAGGACTGGACGGTAAAGCAGAGTGTTGCCGGCTTTGTTCATTTCACTTCTATGTGTGGGGCGTGGACTGGGGCAGGAGAGCACAGCATTGTTAATTAAGTTATTGGTGGGGTGTGGGTTATCAACTGGGGTTGGGCTAGGCGAGGGTGGAGTATGGTCATGGGTGGTAATTGGGGTGTGTGCTCTGGGCGTGGTAGGTGGCTGTATTTAAGGCACTGGAAGGAGGTTACTTCCAGTGCTAACTTAATGTCAACACAGTGCATTAAACTTGTTGATTGTTCAATGTTCCTGTTTCTTGGCTTTTGTGAAGCACTACCAGGACGTTCTTGCAGTAAGTTAGATGGGCCTTATCCACCTGGCGCCATTTACTGGAGTGGGCACAACATCTCTTTGAAGTGTGGACAGACCACCAGAATCTAGCAGTTCTACAAACGCCTGGGCGGTTGTCTCCTAAACACGTGCGTTGGGTGCAATATTTCCAACGTTTCCGATTCCAACTTAAAGTCGTTCCAGGGGGGAGAAATTTCCTAGCGGATGCCCTCTCTCGCCTACCGCAATATGATAGTACGAGGGAGGAGGTGGTCCAGGCCATTATGCCCCCTTATAGCGTCGGAGATCTGCATGTAGATTCCTGCTCGAAAATGACATTGTTTGAGGATGAGGTGAGAACAGCTTTATTACAAGATCCTTGGTTGTTGAATAATCCCGGGTTACTTACAAACCGGAATGGTTTAGCATGGTATGGCAATAGACTATATATTCCCCAGGGATTACGAGATTGCGTTTATCACCGTTGTCATGATGCTAAATTAGCCGGCCATTTCGGTTTCCTGAAGACGTTACACCTAGCCAGACGTCAATTTTGGTGGCCTGGAATGAGAAGAGACATTGAAACTTATGTGAAGGGCTGTCACATCTGTGCACAATCAAAGGTAGTACCCAAAAAACCAGTGGGACTGTTACAACCAGTATCTGATCCAAATCAGCCATGGCAGGACATTGGAATGGATTTTATAGTTGACTTACCGGAGGTACAGGGTTATACCATTATATGGACAGTGGTTGACTTGTTTTCAAAACAAGCCCATTTCATACCCTGTAAGGGATTGCCGTTGGCAAGAAGACTGGCCAGAATGTTTTTAACACATATTTATCGTTTGCATGGGGCACCTCGTCAAATTATTTCGGACCGTGGCATACAATTTACGGCTCAATTCTGGCGTCAGTTCCTTCGATTCATTGGTACTGCTCAAGGTCTCAGCTCTGCGTATCATCCCAGTACCAACGGGGCAGTGGAGTGGGCCAATGCTGCTGTCGAGCGATATCTGAGGAGCTACGTATCCTATCAACAGTCGAATTGGGTGGAATTGGTGCCATTAGCGGAAGTCGCATATAATAACGCAGTACATAAGAGCACCGGCCTCACACCATTTCAGGTGGTGTATGGACGCGACTTTGTCCCGATGCCAGAGTGTGGGTCCCAGGAATCCCAGCCTCGTCACCCCAATGAATGGTTTAACCACGTAGGTGAGGTATGGGGTACAGTGAAAAAGGCCCTGATAAAAGCAGAACAAGCAACTAAACACCAGGCGGATAAAACTCGTAGCTTACAGGTTCAGTTTTGGGTGGGGGATCTAGTGTATTTATCGACTAAATATATAAAGTTGCAGGTGCCGTGCAAAAAACTAGCACCAAAGTACATCGGACCCTTCCGCATAGTCCAGATTATTAATCCGGTGACGGTGAAGCTTCATTTACCGAGTTTGCATGATAAGGTGCATCCAGTCTTTCACGTAAGCTTGTTGAAACCTGTAAGGGAGAAACCCCAAGAACAAACCCCAGGGCCCATCACCCCAGGGCGGTATGAAGTACAAGATATCCTGGATTCGCAGGTGAAGGGGGGTAAACTTTATTATCTAATCTTATGGAAGGGATATCCCCGGTCCGATGCCTCCTGGGTGTGGAAGGGGGATGTCTTTGCTCCCGACCTGATTCGTAGATACCATAGGAAATTTCCACGCAAACCTGGGGAGGGGCCGAATAACTCTTCATGTGCATGACAAAAGGCCTTACTCATCTTAGTATGCTTTCTTCCAGGGGGACATGTGGTGAGGGGGGCCGAATATCAGACCCAGCGCACCACCCACCCTCCAGTGGCCCCGTTACCGGCTCACACAATGGCAACATTGGAGAGGCCCCAACAGCTGATCCGGCGGGTCCGCGTTTCGCGCCGCCATTGCAACCACCGAGATGGGCAACCGGGATTCCTAGAGCAGCAGCTCCGTGTTTCGCACTGCTATTGCAACCACCGAGATGGGAAACCGGGATTCCTAGAGCGGCAGCTGATGAGCCCATGTGACCAGCTAGGATGGCTAGTAATTGATATACTTAGATGACTAGTAACAACAGCACGGACGAAACGTGGCGAACGGAGGGGAGGCTGCATCGTACTTATGTTTATTGGACTTCCAAGTGTCGCTGGGTCTGTCATTAGTGGACGTTGGAGCAGAGGACTGGACGGTAAAGCAGAGTGTTTCCGGCTTTGTTCATTTCACTTCTATGTGTGGGGCGTGGACTGGGGCAGGAGAGCGCAGCATTGTTAATTAGGTTATTGGTGGGGTGTGGGTTATCAACTGGGGTTGGGCTAGGCGAGGGTGGAGTATGGTCACGGGTGGTAATTGGGGGGTGCGCTCTGGGCGTGGTAGGTGGCTGTATTTAAGGCACTGGAAGCAGGTTCACTGGAAGTTAGCTTCCAGTGCTAACTTTATGTCAACACAGTGCATTAAACTTGTTGACTGTTCAACATTCCTGTTTCTTGGCTTTTGTGAAGCACTACCAGGACGTTCTTACACTTTCATCTTAATTACAGAGATTCTACCTGTTGTGTCCTGAGCCTGCTGAAGCATTCAGCAGGCTCAGCAATGTTGCAAATGGTCCCGGGCAGACCAAAAGCTGCCTGGGACCAGACTGGCTGTCGCCAGCCTTGCACGCATGCGCAAGGCACGAAAACAGCCAGCTTCCTATGGCTGACACTGTCTGGGTTCAGGACTCTATAAATGGCCTGCGTGCCATTTTGCTGTTGCTGGTTGTAAGAAGAGATCAATAAAGAAGCTTGTTTGTTCACCATGTGTCTTTGCTTAATACCTCAACCTTGCAAACATAAAACAAACCGATAGTGATTGTTGCAATTTCCCCATCTACAAATGTCCCATTATTAAGGAAGGGCAAAGAACTGCATTTCAGGGCTCTGGATTGGAAGGGACCTTGGAGGTCTTCTAGTCCAACCCCCTGCTCAGGCAGGAAACCCTATATTGGGGTCCCCAGTCCCTGGACTGTGGCCTACTATTGGGCTGTGGCCTATTCGCAACCGAGCCACGTGAGCAGCCAGCCATTGTGTGTGTGCAGCTTGCGCAAGTGGGCTTGCATGCATGGGCATATACAGGTCAACTTACAATCAAGCTGTATGTGCCAGCCCGCTACTTGTACAAGTCAAGCTGCATGCATGTAGCCCTGTTTTCCCCTCCCCCCAAGCTTCCCTATACCATTTCAGACAAATAATTGTCCAATCGGGAGGCAGATTGTTCCACTGGTTAATTGTTCTAATTGTCAAGAAGTTTCTCCTTAGTTGTAGGTTGCTTCTCTCCTTGGTTAGTTTCCATCCGTTGCTTCTTGTCCTGCCCTAAGGCACTTTGGAGAATAGCTTGACTCCCTTTTCTTTGTGGCAGCCCCTGAGATATTGGAACACTGCTATGACGGCGATTTTAGACAATTTTAGTTGAACTGATCTGCCTCTGACCAGCAGAAGCAAAAATACCAAATTACAACTCAAATGGCAAAATCCACTCGGCATTAAACCTTGTTGAGGCTGTTGTCATCTCAAAATCTGTGTAAAGTCATTTTTCTGTGTCAGGGAACGTGGTGCCCAGAAGCTCACTCAGATTACAGTGTGCCTCTGAAAGCCATAATTAAGGAATACAGATAAATGAACCTCCTCATTTAATCTGTGGGGTGATCATAAAGTAAACTCAACCGATCTTGGATGATGTAACCCTCAAGAGAAAGACTTTTGAAAGAGATCTGTTTGTTCAGAACTTGTTGGTCCAGTTAAATAGTGAATAAAAAAAATGATCGGTTGACCGATCATACCTGTTGAAATGGTATAAGAGAAGGCATCGTGGTGTACGTGTCACCTATTGTTAAAAGAACTAAGGGCAATATAGAGCTCACGGACCAAGAAGAAAGCAAATTAAGCTTTAAGACAATTTTCTTTGGCCAGATAGGGGAAAAGAAATCCCATCTCTGATCTCAGGACCTTTCCACCATGGAAACGATATTGGGCCAAACCCTGTGGATGTTGGTATTTTACTTTTGCATTTCAATCACGTTGTTATTCCTCGGGTGGATCCTTTACTTTAATATCATCGGCATGCATATCCCGCCAGGAATCAGCCAGGGGAGAAAACTGCGCCTTCTCTATTTGTTTGTAAGAATTCTTTTCGCACTGGTAAGTCTCTGCCTTTGGACTCTAGCTTTGCTTTCAGTTGGTTTGCCTGAATGGCACAGTCCTACACTTGGTGTACCTGAGGATGCACAAGCAAGCTCAGAGAGCACCAAGGACCCCTCCTTTCAACCCTGAGCTCCAAATATTCTCTTTTATTAGAACTCACTCTGGATAGCATCTAAACCAGTGGTTCTCAACGTTTGTGTGACGGCGACCCCCATCACACAAACGTGCCGTGCATGCGCAGCGCGCATGCGCGGTGGCGCCCCATGCGCTGTGCGGCGGCGCCCCCATGCGCGGTGCGCATGCACGGCGGCGCCCCCTGAGGGGGGAAAATGGCAGATCGCCTTCTTTGGTGACCCCCGTAAAATGGACGATCGACCCCAAATGGGGTCGCGACCCATAGGTTGAGAACCGCTGATCTAAACAGATCCTTTGTGTGTTATTCTTTGGTTTCTTTCTTGTCTTTCCCCTGTGCAGGCCAGGATTCTGGATAAACTTGGCATCTGCCATGAATTTTTCATATGGAGGCTCCTTTGGAATGGAATACATCCCAGGAAACCATCTGACTTGATTGTCAAGGAAATGCTTTTTGACAGAGTGCCGGTGATGGTCTGTTGTCCCAAAAGAGCAAGTCCAGAGAACAGACGAGGACTTGTCTGGATCCACGGAGGAGCAGGCTTGTTTGGAAGCCCCCGTAGGTTTTCCAAATAATTGTTTGATTGATATGAAAGAAGGACGGACAAATGTTTGGCTTAAGGCAGTGATGGCGAACCTATGGCACGCGTGCCAGAGGCGGCACTTAGCGCCCTCTCTGTGGCACACTTGCCGCCATCGTCAGCTTGCATAGGTCCATTAGGCCGCCGCTGGCACCCAGAGCGGCAACCCCACCCAGCACAAAGGAGGTGAAGCAGCTGGCTAGCAAGCTCAAGTAGAGGTGGTAGAGCACGCCCCCATGCGTCGCTGGCCTGTGTGCGGGGGCTGATGGTATCAGGCAGCAGCCGCCCCTGTCTCGCCTTGCCCTGCAGCAATGGCACCCCCGCCCTACCCCTGCCTCACCCCTCAGGACGAACCTCCTGCCAACGCCACATCCACCAGAGACCCCCTGGATCTCCCCCAATTCTGCCAGCCCCCACAGGCATCCCCCCACAAGCAACATCAAAATGGCCACACCCACCCCAGCCATGCCCACTCAATCTGCCATGACCACAGCAACCACACCCACCCAGTGGGCTACGCCTACCCCCAATGCGGCCTTGGCACTTTGTGATGAATAAGTCGGTTTTGGATTGTGGTTTGGGCACTCGGTCTCTAAAGGGTTCGCCATCCCTGGCCTAAGGGGTACCCTGATTCTTCTGCAGCATGCCAAGGACCAAAGGGGAAAAATGCATGTGCTCAGATAAAAACATACAAGTTAGGGGTGGGAGAAATGGGACATTCTCATCTGAACATCAATTCAAACAATTCTTTGTGATATTTCAGGATCCCACGAAAGGCTGTGCCACTTCATTGCCCGGCAAAGTGACACTGTGATCGCATGCATCGGGTAAGTGAGCTCAAGCTGACTTGTGTCACAGAAGGCACAAAAGCCAACTGCCATAACCTCTCTCTCTCTCTAGACCAGAGGTTCTCAAAGGGGTCGCCTAAGACCATCGGAAAACACATATTTCCGATGGTCATAGGAACCTAGACACCGCTCCTCTATCCATCTCCGCACAGCTTCGAACTGGGGGCCGTTGCAGTGCCAGATTCGTTTCTGTCGAGCATCTCCTAAGGGAGGCTGCGCTGCTTCGCGGCCTTTTCTGTGGAGGAAGCTGAATTAAGCTCTGCCAGTGCTGTCACCCTCTTGGCTCTCTCTCTCTCGCTCTCTCTCTCGCTCTCTCTCCCCGTCTGGGCGCTTTTCCAACCAGGCTGGGCGAAGTCTAGTCCTAGACTTAGAACAGTTCATTTAGTGACTGTCCAAAGTTACAATATTTAAGAACACAGCCCCAAACCTCTTATGCAAACAGAATGCATCCTGTCAGTTGTAGGACAAATAACATGAGCAAGCATTTTATTTCCTCCCTGGATACAATTCCTGCAGCTGCAGTAAAAAAAGCAAAAATAGAAAAAAAAAAAAAAGAGAATGTGCATTTCATTAATGGAGAACAAAGCAACTGGGAGTAACTCAGACTTAAGAGGAAAATACTGTAATAGGCTCAAAATAAATAAAAATAAAAATATAGTTGAGACTGAGCGAAGCAAACTGCCAGAAAGTGGATTTTACTACAGAAGCCAGACAGAGAAGTGATTCAGCAATGACTTCTGGACTAGCTAGTAAAAATCACCTAAATGCATGGTACAATTTATACTCTTTTTCCTATTTTAAGTTTTGATGAGATTTATAAGAAGTTTGTTCTTCTTAATTTCCTAGCTTGGTTTTTTTCCCTTTCAGCAGGATTGATTAATCCTATGACCCAGGGAAGGAAATAACTTGTTGATGAGGTTTTTGTGTATCTAGGTTAATCTTGTTGTAGGCGCTGGTGTGTCTGGGGTTAATCCTGTTATTGGTTTCTATGTGTATATAGGGCAGTGGTGGCGAACCTATGGCACGGGTGCCAGAGGCGGCACACAGAGCCCTCTCTGTGGGCATGCGTTCTATCGCCCGAGTCCTAGGCCTTCAGCTGGGTTTTATAAAACCTTTTCGCTTTAGGCCTCTGCTGCCATGTGCAAAAAAAAAAAAGGTTCAGTCAATTTCAGCTTCTTGCAGGAAAAAAAAAGATCTTGCAAAGTTGGAATTGCTTGATTGAACTTTTTAGTCCCACCCAGTCTTCCGTTACCACCGCAGCCACACCCACCCAATGGGCCACACCCACCCGGCACTCAACAATGGATAAGTGGGTTTTGGGTTGCAGTTTGGGCACTCGGTCTCTAAAAGGTTCGCCATCACTGAGATAGGGCAAACCTGTCAGCTTTCTTTTGGTTTGTTCAAGGCTAGTGCTTATCACAGGTGGGGGAGGAAGAGAGAGGAGAGGAGAGGGGAGAGAGAAAGAGAGAGAGAGAGAGGAGAGAGAGGGAGGGAAGGAGAGAGAGAGAGAGAGAGAGAGAGACTCTTCTCTGGTACTTTTGTTTTTTGGCTTGACTTTTCTAAGAGAGGGAAATGGATGTTTCTTTTGGAGCAGCCTTTCGTATTTGTAATAGTTGGTTTCTGGGCCTAGGCTTTCTACCTCTTTTCCTATTGTTCCTGCCTGTTTAATATTTCCCAAAGGTATTTCTTTTTCATGGGTATCTAGATGCTAACTTCTAATTATTGATTGAATCAATGATCCATCACAGCCATGGAGCAAGTTTCAGATTAACTCTGGAGTTCAGAGATCTCAAACCAGGAGTGGGGAACCTTGGCTCTTTGATGACTCGTGGACTTCAACTCCCAGAATTCCTGAGCCAGCCTGGCTCAGCTTGGAAACCTCTCCCTTTCCCCTCAGCATGGCTGCCTCAGGAATTCTGGGAGTTGAAGTCCACCAGTCATAAAAGAGCCCAGGTTGCCCTCCCCTGTCTTAAACGGTTGCTCCGCGGGGATTGCATCCCACGAGGGAAGCCGAGCGAGGGATTTCCTTTGGAAACAGGCCTTTGTAAGTCTAATCAGACAGGCTAAAGCTGACAGCTGCTCTTTACTAAACTCCCCCCCCCCAAAAGCAACGTTGCAAAAAGAGAAACCAGTGAAGGAGCCAAACTTTTTCCTTCAACCTTCTCCAGAGGAAAGAGGAATGCAACATCCGCCAGGTGTTTTTTCTCCAAATTGGCACCCAAAGCAAAGGGAAAAAACAGCTGCGGAGTTTTGAAAAACTGCCAGGGCTGCTACAACCCTACCCAGAACAAAGCGTCCCGTGCAGCCCAGCCTCATCCTGCACAGACGCCATGACGCCCGCACACTTACTTGTCCAAGATGAAGTACAGATTGAAGACCCGTAGCAGGCGGCGCCCCTCTCCTCTTGCTGCCTCCCTCGCCCATCCCAGGGGACCATCAGGGTGTTCAGAAAGGAGGGGAAAAGGCTGTCTGGAGGTGGGGTTTTGGGGTTTTTTTTTTCACATTTCCCTTCTGCTCAGCTTTCTCTCTGATCCGTTTTCAGGGCACCTCTGCCTTGCGCTTCCAGCACAGCACAGCCACTGTCAGCCAGACAATTGGCTATTTCCGGTTCCTGTTGCTTTGCTTTGCCCCAGATTTGAGGAACATGGAAGCCTCCTCCCTCCTCCTGGCCCCCTCCCCGCAAAGGAAAGAGCCAAAATCCAGGGCTGATCTTGGCGCTTCTGCTGAGCCCTGACAGCCCTGCAGCTCCAGCCGTCTCTCGTTCAGGCTTGTGCAGTGCTGCCGCCGGTTCAGCTCATTCCCCTCCCCCCACTACCACTTCTAGGATGGTCCCGTACCACCTGCCACAGGTGGTACGCGTTTCACCAGCTGAAAAGCCCTGTGCTGAAATACTGACAGCCATAAGGAACTAACAAGGATGCCGCGGGTTACTTCAGAGTAGTTTACAGAATTACAGCTAGTCTTTGACTTACAATCACAACTGAGCCCAAAATTTCTGTTGTTTTGTGAGACAGTTAAGTGCCCTATTTTATGTCTTAACATAAAATGCCACAGTTGTTAAGTGAATCACTGCAATTTTGTTATGTTAGCAACGCAGTTGTTAACTGAATCCCACTGACTTTGCTTGTCAGAAGGTCACAAAAGGGGATCACATGAGCCTGAGACACTGCAGCTGTCATAAATATCAGTTCCCAGGTGCCCTAATTTTGATCATGTGACCACAGGGATGCTGCAACGGTCATGTGAAAAACGGTCCTAAGTCACTTTTTTCAGTGATGTTGTAATTTTGAACAGTTATTAAATGAACTGTTGTAAGTTGAGGACTGCCTCTATTGGTTGTTGCATGCTGCCCAGTCTTTTTGGGGTGGGGCAGCTATAATTTATTCATCTTCAGAATAGGAATGCCAGTGTATTTCTAAGATTGTATTTTGACTGACTGTTGCTTCAGATACCCCTTGGCGCCAGAGCACCCCTATCCAGCTCAACAACTCAGCTGCTACACTGCCGTATCACATTTTCTGAAGAATGCGCAGGACTACGGGGTGGACCCGAAACGGATCGTGCTGGCTGGCGACAGCAGCGGAGGCACACTTGTTGCCAGCACTGCTCAGCAACTTCTGATGACAAAGGACCTGCCACAGCCCCAGGCCCACATACTAATCAATCCTTACCTACAATGCCTGGATGTAAATTTACCTTCTTACCAGCAAAACCAGTCCATTCCCCCCTTAGTCAAGAAAGAGGCTGTTCGTCTTGGCACAATGTATCTCTCAGGAACCAGTGCTGGGGTCAATGAAATTATGGCCAATGCCCATGTCCCGCAGGAACTCATGGCAAAGTATCAGAAATGGATCAGTGCAGAACATATTCCGGAGGAATTTAAAGGCCGGGGTTACGTGCCGTTTGTACCTGGTCCATTTTCAGAAGATCTTTTCCAAAAATACAAAACAGTTTTCGACCCCATATTTTCCCCACTCCTGGCAGAAGACGCCGTCATCCAGCAGTTTCCAGAGACTTTCCTTTTAACCTGCGAATATGACATTTTCCGAGATGATGGCTTGCTCTATAAGAAGAGGCTGGAAGACAATGGTGTCCCTGTCACCTGGCTTCACCTCAAGGACGGATTCCATGGCATCACCTTGCTGATAGATATGGGGTCAATCCAGTTTCCAAGTACGAGGAAGAGTATGAATAGTGTAATCCAATTCCTAGAACGATTCTAGAAATCAAACAACCTCGTTCCTCTTCCTTGTTCATCTAGCCCTTACCTTACAGATCTGGATCTGAAGAGGTTATACCCTATAATTTCATTCATCTGTCCTGCTTAACTGACCTGAAGATGGTCCACCAACCCTTTGAAGAGACACATCCTTGCCCTCTCCAGCTCGTTCATAGCCCACCACTCAGGTAGCCTGGTGTCAGGCTGTGCAGGAAACTGTGGTTTTCCCTCTTACTCAAAAAACAGAATTTCCCATATGACAATCTAAGTGGCACAGAGGAACAGTTGGGTGAGTGGCCAGACGTCTAACTTTTGCGCTCTCCTTCTCCCTATAGTCAGGACAGTGGTTCTTTGGAATATCAAACTGTTGTGGAAAAAACCACGATACTTACATCAGAAGACAAGACCACGAAGGGTTGGAGAAAACAGGCTTTATTTGTGCACAATGGTTCAGAGCATTCACATGACAAATTCTGAACCCTGAGCTATTCTCAGGGAGTAGTTCTTATAGCATTAACCACCCACGCCTTAGCCTTAGGGTGGCTCTTATCTACCTTTGACACACTAAAACAGAGAAGTTTATATCTTGAAGCTACATAAGTAAAAGGAGAAGTTCACACAAACGGTTGTCTTACCACACCTTTCTGCACGGGTGCTATCTTACAACATCTGTGACTTTTAGTTGACACTGACACTTCTTGTAAAATGGTTTCTACATAGCATGAACACATCTCTATAATTATGACACACAGATTATATGATTTAGGTTACATTGCACAGCCAAACTTAATATTATCTATTAACTATTATCAGCAACAAGCATTTCTATTAAGATATAGATATATTTTGATGAACTTTGCCTGCCCACCTCAAAACTTATGGAGAATGTTGAACATGACAGCACAAGGAAACAAAAGCCCATCACCAGCCATCAACATCCCAATGAACCAATAGGAAGGCATCACATAATTGCGACTCACAGAATAGCCCAAAGTGCATATAGGTAGTCCTTGACTAACGATAACAATTGAGCCCAAAATTTCTGTTGCTAAGTGAAACATTTGCTAAGTGAATTTGCCTCATTTTACGACCTTTCTTGTCACAGCTGCTAAGTGAATCACTATAGTTGTTAAATTAGTAACACGGTTGTTAAGTGAATCTGACTTCCCCATTGACAGAAGGCAGCAAAAAGTAATTACATGACCCCAGGACACTGCAACCATCATAAATATGAGTCAGTTGCCAAGTTTCGGAATTTTGATCATGTGACTCTGGGGATACTGCAGCGGTCTTAAGTGTGAAAAACGGTTATAATCACTTTTTTCAGTGCCGCTGTAACTTTGAACAGTCACTAAACGAAGTGTTGTAAGTCAAGGACTACCTGTATTCCAGTAAAGAGAGGTTTCATGAGGATGGGCTCGGCAAGGGTTTGAATGCTCAGAACAGTAAACCTCTGGTCCTGGTGACCGACCCAGATTGGATCTTGCAACGTTATCCTGGGAGATGTATATGTGCCTTCATTTGTCATGGAAAACCCAGTGCAGCTCTTTCAGGAGACCATTATTCCCACAGGCAGACCAAAAAATGAACGAAAAAAGGGAATCAGCCCCCAAAAGCTCTGGAGGCCTATTGTGCTAGCCTCCCCCTCACCCATTGGCATAGGTTCTGTTTCCTAACAGGACCTTGCCTTGAACCGTGCCTTCCTCTCCTCTGTCTCTGAAGAGGCGTTTCTCTCCAAGAAGACTGATGCAGTAAGATCTTAAGGGACCTCTCCTTGTTGACGCTTCCATCTCGACTCTTCCTGTATCCGCTTTCCTTGCTCCCCCTTTGCTTTAGCTGCAGGTGGTCCCCGGTTGCTGAGCTTCTAGAATAGTGACAACTGACTTCATGTAAACCTTTTGAGCTTCAGTAAAGACTCAAGCAACAAATCCCAGTCTGTTTCATTTCTATTTCATTTCAGATTCATTTCTGCCCACCGCAAAGGGCAAGGAGAGAAAAGGGGAAGGTGGCGCAGAGGTGTTGTAAATGGCATGGCTATGTTGACAGAATGGGGTATGTGGGTCCGTGTCTGTGTGTGTGTTGGAAGGGCACGAACTAGCAAGCCCCTTTGGTGGGCAGAAGATTGTCAGTCCCTCATGAAACGGTGTGTGTGTTTGTGTGTCCCTGTCCGCAGCTCCTCTGCGATCAGGGACTGCAGGGGAAAAAGTCAGGGAATTGCACAGCCGGTGTCCAAATGGAGGCAGAGATGCTGACACAAACATATAGTTTTATATAAATAAACATATTAATAGTAAATAAGATAATCAGGCAAACAGCAGCATATCAGGTAAATCAACGTATTATGAGGTAAATTATAGAGGGCACTCAGAGGAAAAAAGGCGGGAAACAAAGAACCTCCCCCTTTTCACTCAAGGTAACCAATCAAAGCTTAGATTGCCTCATACAGTAGCCAGCCCTCTTCAACCAATCAGCTATAACTGTGTGTTCTGATTCATTGTCCAACCCTTCACTGCTCCTGCTATTAAATTAAATATCTTAAAAAAGAAGAGGAAAATGTGGAGAGGAAAGATGAACCAAGCCCCAGATTCGTCCTCAACCTGAATTAGGCAAAACAGCAACTGCCTCATCGGACAAGCCAGAATGGGTCTGTGAAAACCCAGGTAGTCCTCGACTTACAAATGCAATTGAGCCCAAAATTTCTGTTGCTCAGTTAGACAGTTGTTAAGTGAATTTTGCCCCATTTTACAACCTCTCTTGCTGTGTTTGTTAAATGAATCACTGCAGTTGTTAAGTTAGTAACACCGTTGTGAATCTAGTTTCCTCATTGACTTTGCTTGTCAGAAGTTCACAAGAGGTAATCACATGATTCCGGCACACTGCAACTGTCATAAATATGAACCATCCAAAGAAATATCTTGTCTAGTTTAATGAAGAGAAGGACTAGGTGTCACATGATAGCAGTGTTCCAATATTTCAGGGGTTTCCAGAGAGAAGAGGAAGTCAGTCTATTCTCCAAAGCACCAGAAGGCTGGACAAGAAACCATGGATGGAAACTAATCAAGGAGAGAAGCAACCTGGAACTAAGGAGAAACTTCCTGACAGTTAGAACAATTAATCAGTGGAACAACCTGCCTCCAGAAGCTGTGAATGCTCCAACACTGGAAGTTTTTAAGAAGAGACTGGACAGCCATTTATCTGAAATGGTATAAGGCAAAGGTCCCCAATCTTTTGGGCACCAGGGACTGGTTCCATGGAGAGAGGTTTTTCCATGGACTGGAGGGTGTGTGGTTTTGTGTGCTGCCTGCATCCCATGGATGGGCCGTTGCTTGTTTGTGTGGCCCAGTTGCTGGCATGCTGCAGCCTGGTACCGGTCCACAGACCGGGGGTTGGGGACCCCATATATAGGTTTGCTGCCTGAGCAGAGAGTTGGACTAGAAGACCTCCAAGGTCCCTTCCAACATTATCATTATCATCAGCAGCATCCAAATTTTGATCACATGACTGCGGGGATGACGTTATAACTTCAAACAGTCACTGAATGAACTGTTGTAGCTTGAGGACTACCTGCACTTGACTTTGCAGAAGAGTTTCCTTTAAGCCAAGCAGCCTTTCTCTCCTGGAATTCCCTAAAGTTGTTTTTAAGAGGGACAACAGGATGGCACCAGGAGGAGGAGACTTTGCCCCATGGTGGGGGGAAAGGGCCACTCCCAAAGGTTTCATGTAGAGCAAGGGTGTCAAACTCAATTTCATTGAGGGCCTCATCAGCATTATGGTTGCCCTCAAAGGGCCAGTTGCTGACTCCTTCTCTCCCTCAGGCTTCCTCCACAGAAGCCTCACTTATGCCATCCCCTTCTCTCCTTCAGGCTTGTCCCACCGACATCTCTCCTCCCTATTGCCTTCTCTGCTCTCTCACTCCTCCTTTCTACCCAAACCCCTCCTTTTTATATTCTCCTCTCCCCCATGCGTTCACTCACTGCCTGGCTGGCTTTTTCACACAGCACTCATTGACTGGAGCTGCATGTGCTGATTCTGGGGTCCCTGCCAAGCCACGGCAGCCTCACAGCTCCAGCTGACTCTTCCCCTGAAGACTGCGTGCAGCTGCCAGCCACCCCGAGGCAGTTGGAAGCCCCAATCAGCTGGAGCCACACGGGCCGATCCCAGGGCTTCAGCAGAGCCCCAGCAACACTGCAGCTCCAGCTGATTCTCCCCGGGCCTCTCTGGTGCTGCTGCAGCTTCAGCTCACCCCCCTCCCACTACATACTCTATTCAGACTGTGAGTTAAAAACGCCTTCTTTAAATCAAGTCAGATAGATAACTCAGTAGAAATGGTTTCATAACAAAAAGAAATATATTTTGATCAGAAAGATTACAAAGATTACTTGCATTCATGCTGTGTTGTTACTTCTGGAAATTACATCTTTTGTTGATTCCTACAGGTAAAAGGATGATGCTCTCTTCCATACCATCTTTATAACTGCGCAGGCTCATTGGGTGACATCTGATAGCCCATGCTTCTTTCAGACAAAGACATTCCAATCTGACTTGTGTCCAGGAAGTCTCCCAATGCCCTTTAGAAACTCCTTCCACTGACATACTGATACATGCTCTCTAGTTAGGGTTACATAGAGCTATATGAGGTTACATAGATCTATATGGTTCAGAATACTCCCGGCTTGGAAATTTATATTTCCACTACTAACTAGCTGAAATAGCAAAAAACATAGCATTAAGGCAGTGGTAGTCAACCTGGTCCCTACTTCCCACTAGTGGGCATTCCAGCTTTCCTGGTGGGCGGTAGGGGTTCAATCGAGCCGTTTAAATTTTCGGAACCATCGAGCCCTCCGATCGGCTCACAGAGCTTTCCAGAAGGCGCGGGGTGTTAGCCTCAGCTGTGGAATCCCGCACGGAGCTCTCGGAGGCCAGAGAGCCTCGCCGAGGCGCGCCGTTGTTGCGAGGCTCCAGTCGACTTCCTCGACGATCCGTATCACAACAGAGGCTGCGCAACAAGATAAAACCGCAAGTGCCTCATTTTTGGCTCCGGGGGGTGGAAATTAAAGGCACAACAAACAACAAGCTTCCCCTCAGGGCCCCTCAAGGCTGGGAAGGCCTGGCCAAAATACAAGCGGCTGCTAATTTTGGCGCGGCTGCCATTTTGAGAGCCACACAGAGCCCTCAGTCATAGAGGTTTCAGGCATCTCTGACAAGAACCAGGCTCTCTCTTCATCCTACTGTGACAGGCACTGATCGGGGCAAACCAAACTCCACTGAGCATTCCCTCAAGACCAAGGTAGAGGCCATGTCTCAAAAAAAGAAATACGCTTGTGGCTATTTGCCAGTGTATCTGAAGATGGGTTTCATAGAATCTGTTGTAAATAAACAACACCCAATGTATTTATGTGTCATAAAACATTATCCAATGAGGCAATGAAGCCAAGTCGATTGCGAGAACATCTTTCTACAAAGCATCCAAATGATAAGGACAAGCCCATTGAATATTTTCAGGAAATATATAAAAATTTCAAAATCGTTCAACAATCGTTGCATCATTTAAGAAACACTCTGCAGCGAACGAAGATGGATTAATTTGCGCTTATTGCATTTCACAATTAATTGCAAAAAGTGGTAAAAGCTATAATATTGGAGAAACAGTAATAATACCCTCTACAAAAGAATTTATTTCAACAGTAATGCATCAGGATATACCTGAAAATTTAAAAACGTTGCCCCTAAGCGATAGCACAGTAAAGCGACGAATTGATGAAATGGCAGTTAATGTTGAAAAAAACCTGATAAGTATTCTCCAAAATATTTCATTTTCTATGCAATTGGACGAGTCTACCACTGCAGATAATAATGCTTAATTGATGACATATGTATGTTATTTTGATGAAAACAATACATAACAAGAAGAAATGCTATTCGCAATAAATCTCATTACAGATACAAGAGGATTATCTATATTTAATACTGTGAAATCATACTTTACAAAAAATAATATTCCTTTGAATAATATTGTTGCACGTGCTACTGATGGAGCACCATCAATGGTAGGTTGTTATCGTGGATTTGTTGCTTATTTGAAGGAAGAAGTGCCAAATGTTTTATGTATTCATTGTGTGGTGCACAGACAACATCTTGTAGGAAAACATCTAAGTACAACTCTCCATTCATCATTAACTATAATAATTCGAGCCATAAACAAGATCAAATCCAAACCAAAAAATGATAGAATGTTTCGACAACTTTGCCAGGACAATAATGAAGATTTTATTACGTTACTTTTGCACACAGAAGTTCGGTGGCTGTCAAAGGGTACATCTTTAGCATTATATGATAGTGTCATACAATTTTTGGAAAGTAATAATGAGACCAATCTGTGTCAACAGTTAAAAACAGTAAAGAATGATGCCTTTTATTTGGCAGATATTTTCAAGAGGTTTCATGATGTCAATTTGCAGCTTCAAGGAGCTAATAAGACTCTTATAGGTTGCCAAAGTATTGTGTCATTATTTATTGACAAACTTGAACTACTTCGTTATAATCTATTGAAGAGAAAATTTCATCAGTTTCCTGAATTATCATCTATAAAAGATGATGTAACTCCAGAGATATTGACAGAGTCAGTAGCCACCTCAACGAACTTAAATTGGACATGGAAAAACGATTTGAAGATATTTTGAAATTGAAGGTGTATGACTGGATGAAAAATCCTTTTACCGCAAATATTGAAGAGGCTGATATAACTTGCCAAGAAGAACTGTTAGAAATTAGATATGATGAAGAAAGTAAACATAAATTCGATAGTGGTGGATATGAAAACCTATGGCAAAGTAAAAAAATGCCTGCCTTATATCCAAATATGTGGAAAATGATATTCAGTTTATTGATACCTTTCCCCTGCCTCCTATCTTGTAGAATCAGGCTTTAGTGCTGTTAATCATATTATGACCAAAGAAAGAAACCGGCTGAATATTTCCGAAAGAGGAAACCTTCGTTTGTTCTTTACAAAAATTGTGCCAGATATCCAGTATTTAGTTTCGCAGCATCAGCCTCAGGGATCTCATTACTAATTTAATTAATTAAATGTAATTTCATCAGAGTTCCTGTTTCTATAGTGGGGCAAAAAGGTATTTAGTCAGCCACCAATTGTGCAAGTTCTCCCACTTAAAAAGATGAGAGAGGCCTGTAATTGTCATCATAGGTAGACCTCAACTATGAGAGACAAAATGAGAAAACAAATCCAGACAATCACATTGTCTGATTTGGAAAGAATTTATTTGCAAATTATGGTGGAAAATAAGTATGTGGTCACCTACAAACAAGCAAGATTTCTGGCTCTCACAGACCTGTAACTTCTTCTTTAAGAGGCTCCTCTGTCCTCCACTCATTACCTGTATTAATGGCACCTGTTTGAACTTGTTATCAGTATAAAAGACACCTGTCCACAACCTCAAACAGTCACACTCCAAACTCCACTATGGTGAAGACCAAAGAGCTGTCGAAGGACACCAGAAACAAAATTGTAGACCTGCATCAGGCTGGGAAGACTGAATCTGCAATAGGCAAGCAGCTTGGTGTGAAGAAATCAACTGTGGGAGCAATAATTAGAAAATGGAAGACATACAAGACCACTGATAATCTCCCTCGATATGGGGCTTCACACAAGATCTCACCCCGTGGGGTCAACATGATCACAAGAACGGTGAGCAAAAATCCCAGAACCACACGGGGGGGCCTAGTGAATGACCTGCAAGAGAGCTGCGACCAACGTAACAAAGACAACCATCAGTAACACACTACGCCGCTAGGGACTCAGATCCTGCAGTGCCAGATGTGTTCCCCTGCTTAAGCCAGTACATGTCCGGGCCCATCTGAAATTTGCTAGAGAGCATTTGGATGATCCAGAAGAGGATTGGGAGAATGTCATATGGTCAGATGAAACCAAAGTAGAACTGTTTGGTAGAAACACAACTCGTCGTGTTTGGTAAGTAATTATTATTACTATTTTTTATTAATTTTTTTTTTAATTTTACAATAAAAACCCCCTTCCCCAATCCCTCCCAACCCACCCCAAAACCCTCCCCCGTTCTTCCCAGAGCTGAATACAGGCTTAACTAGATCTTAAAAGAAAAAAAGTTTTAAACCCAAATAAACCTTAAGCAAATATAATTACACACAATAAACAAATTGTAAAATACTTTAACTCCATTATATATAAGAAACAAAAAGAGGAAAAACAAAAAAGAAAATAAAAAGAAATTAAAAAAAATAAAAAATTAAAGAATAATAACAATTACACTTCTAAATAATATCTTAAACTTATATAAATTATTCAAAAGCTAGATAATATTTTCTTATATCATACTTATATTGTATAAAATTTATCCATCTTTTCCACACCGAAAGATACTTCTCTTGCGATTGATCTTTCAAGAAAGCCGAAATTTTTGCCATTTCCGCTAAGTAGGAAACTTTAAAAAACCATTCTTGCAAAGTAGGCAAAAATTCCTTCTTCCAATATTGCCCTATTAACAACCTAGCCGCAGTAATTAAATTTAACATTAAAATAATCTCTTTATCATCACAATCAGAAACAATACCCAACAAAAACAATTGTGGAGTAAATTTTATCCTTCTTTTAAAAATTCTTTGAATATTCCACCATATCTTAATCCAAAAAGCTTTAATACTTTTACATGACCACCAAATATGATAAGCAACCACATCTCCAACATTTAGGCTGCAGGTTTGGATACATACGAGACATTTTTTGTGGATCAAGGTGCCATCTATAAAACATTTTATAAAAGTTTTCCCGTAAGTTTTGGGCTTGCGTGAATTTAACATTCCTCACCCAAATAATCTCCCAAGTATCTAATAAAATTGGTTCATCAAAATTTTGTGCCCACTTAACCATACAATCTTTAACTAGCTCTGCTTCTGAGTCCAGTTCCACCAAGACACCATCAATTCTTTTAATATGGGTTTGACTTTGATCTCTAATTTGTTTTAACAAAGTCTCATCCTCTCTAAGCAAGCCCACCTTATAATCTATCTTCCACCTTTCCAATAATTGTCTATACTGAAACCATGAATAAATAATATTTTCTTGTACTAATTCATCCATAGATTTTAATTGCCAATTTTTACCATCCCACTTAAGTAATTGTGTATAAGAAGTAATATCCATCTTAACTCCTCTCCTTATTCCTTCTATTGCATGCCATGGAATAGCCCATAATGGAATTCTTGAATCACTTCTATAGTATTTCTTCCAAACCCAAAGTAAAGAAATTCTTAAGATATGAGATCTAAAGACCCTATCAACCTTTTTATTATAAATTAAATAGGCATGCCATCCAAAAAGTAAATCCCATCCCTCCAACCCTGTACTCAGCTCTGGGAAGTGGGGGAGGGAGAGGGGGGGTTCGGGTGGGTGGGCTTTGGGGTGTATACTGTAATTTTTATAAAACTTTTCAATAAAAAAAAGAAAAGGTTTCATGTTCTCACAGTCTTTAGCGGAATTGTAGAAATTTCATTTCTCCATCTAATCCAGTTCTTTCTCTTGTCGTCTGCTGTCTCCTGGTTTTGCCACGCCCACCTTCCAGAAGCCCCAAAGGTGATTTTTCAAGAGGCAGCTGGACTTTCACAACAAAGTCCAGTTGCCTCTTGAAAAAGCACCTTTGGGACAACCGTGACCTGGATGACTGAAAACCTCCATGGACATCCATTATCCAGAACTTTTTTCCCTCATTATTGTTATTTAATGGGGAACCCCAAATATTCTCAGAGAGTCTACTTCTAAATAGTTTGGTGTGAGCTCTAACCATCTCCCAATCTTAATTCCAACAGGATCTGAATGGAAAAGTGTAACAGAGGGGCAACTATGTGGGAATTTCTCTGAAGAAACTGAGCAGGAACCCTTTGAAGAGAAAGTCTGGAACCGAATTCAACCCTCACACCAAGAAGGAAGCCAACAAGAAGAATGGATCGATAAACCCCTTCCTTGTTCCGTTGGAGAGTTCCATCAAATCTCACTGCAGCAAAAAAAAAAAAAAAAAAAACCAGGAAGGAGAGGAAAGAAATGGATGTCTCAGTGATCCCTGGGAAATATCTGCCGAGATTGAATCCCAGAAAAGTATTTTGGGGAAGAACACCAGAGACAGGGAAATACTTTATAAAGAAGAGAGTTCATATGCATTTCTGGAAAACCAAGAGAAGTTTCTAGTTCCTTTATTCCTCCATCGTATCAGGCTGTCCATGCTGATGGACAACATCAACCCTCCGATTTCAGCAAAAGCTTTCATGGTCCATCCAACCTGCTGACACCGCCGAGAATCCCTAAAGTGGAGAAGTTGTATAAATGCTTGGAATGCGGGAAGTCCTTCAGTCGCAGCGCCCATCTGATGTCCCACCAGATCATCCACACCGGAGAAAAGCCGTATACGTGTTTAGAGTGTGGGAAGAGCTTCGTTCAGAGCGCCCACCTCGCCTCCCATCAAATTATCCACACAGGGGAGAAGCCGTACCAGTGCTCGGAATGCGGGAAAAGTTTCAACAAGAGCACCAACTTCGTGAGGCATCAGAAGATCCACAAAGGAGAGAAGCCGCATCAGTGCGCCGATTGCAACAAGACTTTTTCTGACAAACCGAGTCTCATTCAGCACCAAAGGGTTCACACGGGGGAGAGGCCATACAAATGTTACGAGTGTGGGAAGAGTTTCAGTCATAGGGGCAGCCTCAATGCGCATCAGCGGATGCACACGGGGGAGAAGCCGTACGGCTGCAAGGACTGTGGGAAGAGCTTTCGGGATCAGTCCAGCCTTATTAGACATAAGAGAACCCACACCGGGGAGAAACCCTACACCTGCTCCGAGTGTGGGAAAAGCTTCAGCCAGAGCACAAACCTGACTTTGCATCAAAGGGTGCACACCGACGGGAAGCTTCCAGAAGAGTCTCCCCAAATACTTAACACAGGGATGGCCATGTTAGTCTTTCCACCAAATCCTGCAAATGATTTAGTGGCACTTGAAAGCTAACATTTAGTGGTACTTGGCTCAATAGTACTAACTGTGAGAGGGATTGTCCTGGTGGACAATCATTTAAATATGAGCCAGCAGTGTGCTGCAGCCGCCAACCAAGCCAACACAATTCTAGGCTGCCTTAATAGAGGGATAGAATCAATATCATGTGAAGTGTTAATAAGGGTTTACAATGCCTTGGTAAGACCACACTTGGAATACTGCATCCAGTTTTGGTTGCCACGGTACAAAAAGACGTTGAGATTCTAGAAAGAGTGCAGAGAAGAGCAACAAAGATGATTAGGGGACTGGAGGTTAAAACATATGAAGAACAGTTGCAGGAATTGGGTATGTCTAGTTTAATGAAAATAAGGACTAGGGGTGACATGATAGCAGTGTGTCAACAGCCAGCTCGAGAATCCAAATAAAGCTCCAGCTTCATTCTGTTTCCAAAAATCTTACTGTTTATTAAGTTGATTGATTTTGCTGAAACAAAACTAACTCTGAGGTTCTAACACCAATTCATAGACTTAAACAATAATTTTCCCAGCCAAACCCCCAATGTCTTACGTAGTCCGTATAAACAAGTTGTGTTTGTTATGGGAACTGTCTGCTTCAAATCCACACCTGTTCTGGTGTCCTTGAAAAGGTTTCAGGTTCTCACAGTCTTCAGCGGAATTGTACAAATTTCATTTTCCCATCTAATCCACTGGAAAGTAAGACTCCCTCCCCCCTTACTCTAAAGGCAAGTTGAAATGCAGAGGAACATAGCTGTCAAAGTTTCATCCTTGAGACAGTGTTCCATTATTTGAGGGGCTGCCACAAAGAAGAGGGGGTAAACCTATTTTCCAAAGCACCAGAAGGCAGGACAAGAAGCAATGGATAGAAACTAACAAGCAGAGAAGCAACCTAGAACTAAGGAGAAATTTCCTGAAAGTCAGAACAAATTAATCAATGGAATAGCTTGCTTCCAGAAGTTTAATGGGAGTGCTCCATCACTGGAGGTTTTCAAGAAGAGATTGGACAACCATTTGTCAGGAATGTTATAGGGCCCCTTGTTTCTATAGAGGGTTGGACTAGAAGACCTCCAAGATCTCTTCCGTTATTGTCTTCTGTAAATCCATGTGGCCAGCTTGCACTCCTGCAGGCAATGCTTTCACTGACTTTGCTGGGGCCCTGTCACCACTGTTGTGACTGCTCTTCTCTGCCTGCTGATTTGAAGAATGCCGAGATTGGACTCTCCAGTTCTCTCCCACAGGCCATCTTGCAACAGGTGTGGCAACCAGAGAAGACACAAGAGAATGCCAGAGTAGCTTCCAAAGGTGGGGGGGGCAAGGAAACCATGATCCTCCCCAGGGCACAGCTCAGCCCCCTCCCCGAGGGCCACCATCAGCATTCCCAGCTCTTTTTTTCTTCCCTTCCTTCTTCCCCAATCACCTTTCCACTTTATGAATTTCTATTTGCGTATATAGGTATTCCCCGACTTACAGCAGTTTGCTTAGTGACCGTTCAAAGTTACAACAGCACTGAAAAAAGTAACTTACGTCTGATTTACACCCCCTGTCATGGTTCCGACAGATGACACTCTTCAAAAGAACTTTGAGGCATTGTTTACCTTAAAGGATCTTTTATTCGAGTAGCATAATACCGGCACTTACATAATCGAAGCCAAAAACTGAATTCCCCCCCCCCGGCACATAGTATCAAAGCACAATTCCCTCCCTCGTCCAATTAACAGTCATAAATCACATTCCCCAATTAGCTTGAAGTGTGGGGTTCTTCTCCAGCTCTCCAGCCTGCCAATTCTTTATCAGCTCTGGCTCAATAACCTTGATTCTCACGCTACGTTTTAGTGTTGTTATGTCTAGCTGGACTCTGGAATCTGAAACAAAAAAAGCATTGTTGGTAAAACTTTCTGTCAGACCCAGCGCACCACCCACCCTCCAGTAGCCCCGTTACCGGCTCACACAATGGCAACATTGGAGAGGCCCCAACAGCTGATCCGGTGGGTCCGCGTTTCGCGCCGCCATTGCAACCACGGAGATGGGCAACCGGGATTCCTAGAGTGGCAGCTCCGTGTTTCGCACTGCTATTGCAACCACCGAGATGGGAAACCGGGATTCCTAGAGCGGCAGCTGATGAGCCCATGTGACTAGCTAGGATGGCTAGTAATTGATATACTTAGATGGCTAGTAACAACAGCACAGACGAAACGCGGTGAACGGAGGGGAGGCTTCTTCGTACTTATGTTTTTTGGACTTCCAAGTGTCGCTGGGTCTGTCATTAGTGGACGTTGGAGCAGAGGACTGGACGGTAAAGCAGAGTGTTGCCGGCTTTGTTCATTTCACTTCTATGTGTGGGGCGTGGACTGGGGCAGGAGAGCACAGCATTGTTAATTAAGTTATTGGTGGGGTGTGGGTTATCAACTGGGGTTGGGCTAGGCGAGGGTGGAGTATGGTCATGGGTGGTAATTGGGGTGTGTGCTCTGGGCGTGGTAGGTGGCTGTATTTAAGGCACTGGAAGGAGGTTACTTCCAGTGCTAACTTAATGTCAACACAGTGCATTAAACTTGTTGATTGTTCAATGTTCCTGTTTCTTGGCTTTTGTGAAGCACTACCAGGACGTTCTTGCAGTAAGTTAGATGGGCCTTATCCACCTGGCGCCATTTACTGGAGTGGGCACAACATCTCTTTGAAGTGTGGACAGACCACCAGAATCTAGCAGTTCTACAAACGCCTGGGCGGTTGTCTCCTAAACACGTGCGTTGGGTGCAATATTTCCAACGTTTCCGATTCCAACTTAAAGTCGTTCCAGGGGGGAGAAATTTCCTAGCGGATGCCCTCTCTCGCCTACCGCAATATGATAGTACGAGGGAGGAGGTGGTCCAGGCCATTATGCCCCCTTATAGCGTCGGAGATCTGCATGTAGATTCCTGCGCGAAAACGACATCGTTTGAGGATGAGGTGAGAACAGCTTTATTACAAGATCCTTGGTTGTTGAATAATCCCGGGTTACTTACAAACCGGAATGGTTTAGCATGGTATGGCAATAGACTATATATTCCCCAGGGATTACGAGATTGCGTTTATCACCGTTGTCATGATGCTAAATTAGCCGGCCATTTCGGTTTCCTGAAGACGTTACACCTAGCCAGACGTCAATTTTGGTGGCCTGGAATGAGAAGAGACATTGAAACTTATGTGAAGGGCTGTCACATCTGTGCACAATCAAAGGTAGTACCCAAAAAACCAGTGGGACTGTTACAACCAGTATCTGATCCAAATCAGCCATGGCAGGACATTGGAATGGATTTTATAGTTGACTTACCGGAGGTACAGGGTTACACCATTATATGGACAGTGGTTGACTTGTTTTCAAAACAAGCCCATTTCATACCCTGTAAGGGATTGCCGTTGGCAAGAAGACTGGCCAGAATGTTTTTAACACATATTTATCGTTTGCATGGGGCACCTCGTCAAATTATTTCGGACCGTGGCGTACAATTTACGGCTCAATTCTGGCGTCAGTTCCTTCGATTCATTGGTACTGCTCAAGGTCTCAGCTCTGCGTATCATCCCAGTACCAACGGGGCAGTGGAGTGGGCCAATGCTGCTGTCGAGCGATATCTGAGGAGCTACGTATCCTATCAACAGTCGAATTGGGTGGAATTGGTGCCATTAGCGGAAGTCGCATATAATAACGCAGTACATAAGAGCACCGGCCTCACACCATTTCAGGTGGTGTATGGACGCGACTTTGTCCTGATGCCAGAGTGTGGGTCCCAGGAATCCCAGCCTCGTCACCCCAATGAATGGTTTAACCACGTAGGTGAGGTATGGGGTACAGTGAAAAAGGCCCTGATAAAAGCAGAACAAGCAACTAAACACCAGGCGGATAAAACTCGTAGCTTACAGGTTCAGTTTTGGGTGGGGGATCTAGTGTATTTATCGACTAAATATATAAAGTTGCAGGTGCCGTGCAAAAAACTAGCACCAAAGTACATCGGACCCTTCCGCATAGTCCAGATTATTAATCCGGTGACGGTGAAGCTTCATTTACCGAGTTTGCATGATAAGGTGCATCCAGTCTTTCACGTAAGCTTGTTGAAACCTGTAAGGGAGAAACCCCAAGAACAAACCCCAGGGCCCATCACCCCAGGGCGGTATGAAGTACAAGATATCCTGGATTCGCAGGTGAAGGGGGGTAAACTTTATTATCTAATCTTATGGAAGGGATATCCCCTGTCCGATGCCTCCTGGGTGTGGAAGGGGGATGTCTTTGCTCCCGACCTGATTCGTAGATACCATAGGAAATTTCCACGCAAACCTGGGGAGGGGCCGAATAACTCTTCATGTGCATGACAAAAGGCCTTACTCATCTTAGTATGCTTTCTTCCAGGGGGACATGTGGTGAGGGGGGCCGAATATCAGACCCAGCGCACCACCCACCCTCCAGTGGCCCCGTTACCGGCTCACACAATGGCAACATTGGAGAGGCCCCAACAGCTGATCCGGCGGGTCCGCGTTTCGCGCCGCCATTGCAACCACCGAGATGGGCAACCGGGATTCCTAGAGCAGCAGCTCCGTGTTTCGCACTGCTATTGCAACCACCGAGATGGGAAACCGGGATTCCTAGAGCGGCAGCTGATGAGCCCATGTGACCAGCTAGGATGGCTAGTAATTGATATACTTAGATGGCTAGTAACAACAGCACGGACGAAACGTGGCGAACGGAGGGGAGGCTGCATCGTACTTATGTTTATTGGACTTCCAAGTGTCGCTGGGTCTGTCATTAGTGGACGTTGGAGCAGAGGACTGGACGGTAAAGCAGAGTGTTTCCGGCTTTGTTCATTTCACTTCTATGTGTGGGGCGTGGACTGGGGCAGGAGAGCGCAGCATTGTTAATTAGGTTATTGGTGGGGTGTGGGTTATCAACTGGGGTTGGGCTAGGCGAGGGTGGAGTATGGTCACGGGTGGTAATTGGGGGGTGCGCTCTGGGCGTGGTAGGTGGCTGTATTTAAGGCACTGGAAGCAGGTTCACTGGAAGTTAGCTTCCAGTGCTAACTTTATGTCAACACAGTGCATTAAACTTGTTGACTGTTCAACATTCCTGTTTCTTGGCTTTTGTGAAGCACTACCAGGACGTTCTTACACTTTCATCTTAATTACAGAGATTCTACCTGTTGTGTCCTGAGCCTGCTGAAGCATTCAGCAGGCTCAGCAATGTTGCAAATGGTCCCGGGCAGACCAAAAGCTGCCTGGGACCAGACTGGCTGTCGGCAGCCTTGCACGCATGCGCAAGGCGCGAAAACAGCCAGCTTCCTATTGGCTGACACTGTCTGGGTTCAGGACTCTATAAATGGCCTGCGTGCCATTTTGCTGTTGCTGGTTGTAAGAAGAGATCAATAAAGAAGCTTGTTTGTTCACCATGTGTCTTTGCTTAATACCTCAACCTTGCAAACATAAAACTACCCGATAGTGATTGTTGCAATTTCCCCATCTACAAATGTCCCATTATTAAGGAAGGGCAAAGAACTGCATTTCAGGGCTCTGGATTGGAAGGGACCTTGGAGATCTTCTAGTCCAACCCCCTGCTCAGGCAGGAAACCCTATATTGGGGTCCCCAGTCCCTGGATTGTGGCCTACTATTGGGCTGTGGCCTATTCGCAACCGAGCTACGTGAGCGGCCAGCCATTGTGTGTGTGCAACTTGCACAAGTGGGCTTGCATGCATGGGCATATACAGGTCAACTTACAATCAAGCTGTGTGTGCCAGCCCGCTACTTGTACAAGTCAAGCTGCATGCATGTAGCCCTGTTTTCCCCTCCCCCCAAGCTTCCCTATACCATTTCAGACAAATAATTGTCCAATCGGGAGGCAGATTGTTCCACTGGTTAATTGTTCTAATTGTCAAGAAGTTTCTCCTTAGTTGTAGGTTGCTTCTCTCCTTGGTTAGTTTCCATCCGTTGCTTCTTGTCCTGCCCTAAGGCACTTTGGAGAATAGCTTGACTCCCTTTTCTTTGTGGCAGCCCCTGAGATATTGGAACACTGCTATGACGGCGATTTTAGACAATTTTAGTTGAACTGATCTGCCTCTGACCAGCAGAAGCAAAAATACCAAATTACAACTCAAATGGCAAAATCCACTCGGCATTAAACCTTGTTGAGGCTGTTGTCATCTCAAAATCTGTGTAAAGTCATTTTTCTGTGTCAGGGAACGTGGTGCCCAGAAGCTCACTCAGATTACAGTGTGCCTCTGAAAGCCATAATTAAGGAATACAGATAAATGAACCTCCTCATTTAATCTGTGGGGTGATCATAAAGTAAACTCAACCGATCTTGGATGATGTAACCCTCAAGAGAAAGACTTTTGAAAGAGATCTGTTTGTTCAGAACTTGTTGGTCCAGTTAAATAGTGAATAAAAAAAATGATCAGTTGACTGATCATACCTGTTGAAATGGTATAAGAGAAGGCATCGTGGTGTACGTGTCACCTATTGTTAAAAGAACTACAGGGCAATATAGAGCTCACGGACCAAGAAGAAAGCAAATTAAGCTTTAAGACAATTTTCTTTGGCCAGATAGGGGAAAAGAAATCCCATCTCTGATCTCAGGACCTTTCCACCATGGAAACGATATTGGGCCAAACCCTGTGGATGTTGGTATTTTACTTTTGCATTTCAATCACGTTGTTATTCCTCGGGTGGATCCTTTACTTTAATATCATCGGCATGCATATCCCGCCAGGAATCAGCCAGGGGAGAAAACTGCGCCTTCTCTATTTGTTTGTAAGAATTCTTTTCGGACTGGTAAGTCTCTGCCTTTGGACTCTAGCTTTGCTTTCAGTTGGTTCGGCTGAATGGCACAGTCCTACACTTGGTGTACCTGAGGATGCACAAGCAAGCTCAGAGAGCACCAAGGACCCCTCCTTTCAACCCTGAGCTCCAAATATTCTCTTTTATTAGAACTCACTCTGGATAGCATCTAAACCAGTGGTTCTCAACGTTTGTGTGACGGCGACCCCCATCACACAAACGTGCCGTGCATGCGCAGCGCGCATGCGCGGTGGCGCCCCATGCGCTGTGCGGCGGCGCCCCCATGCGCGGTGCGCATGCACGGCGGCGCCCCCTGAGGGGGGAAAATGGCAGATCGCCTTCTTTGGTGACCCCCGTAAAATGGACGATCGACCCCAAATGGGGTCGCCACCCATAGGTTGAGAACCGGTGATCTAAACAGATCCTTTGTGTGTTATTCTTTGGTTTCTTTCTTGTCTTTCCCCTGTGCAGGCCAGGATTCTGGATAAACTTGGCATCTGCCATGAATTTTTCATATGGAGGCTCCTTTGGAATGGAATACATCCCAGGAAACCATCTGACTTGATTGTCAAGGAAATGCTTTTTGACAGAGTGCCGGTGATGGTCTGTTGTCCCAAAAGAGCAAGTCCAGAGAACAGACGAGGACTTGTCTGGATCCACGGAGGAGCAGGCTTGTTTGGAAGCCCCCGTAGGTTTTCCAAATAATTGTTTGATTGATATGAAAGAAGGACGGACAAATGTTTGGCTTAAGGCAGTGATGGCGAACCTATGGCACGCGTGCCAGAGGCGGCACTTAGCGCCCTCTCTGTGGCACACTTGCCGCCATCGTCAGCTTGCATAGGTCCATTAGGCCGCCGCTGGCACCCAGAGCGGCAACCCCACCCAGCACAAAGGAGGTGAAGCAGCTGGCTAGCAAGCTCAAGTAGAGGTGGTAGAGCACGCCCCCATGCGTCGCTGGCCTGTGTGCGGGGGCTGATGGTATCAGGCAGCAGCCGCCCCTGTCTCGCCTTGCCCTGCAGCAATGGCACCCCCGCCCTACCCCTGCCTCACCCCTCAGGACGAACCTCCTGCCAACGCCACATCCACCAGAGACCCCCTGGATCTCCCCCAATTCTGCCAGCCCCCACAGGCATCCCCCCACAAGCAACATCAAAATGGCCACACCCACCCCAGCCATGCCCACTCAATCTGCCATGACCACAGCAACCACACCCACCCAGTGGGCTACGCCTACCCCCAATGCGGCCTTGGCACTTTGTGATGAATAAGTCGGTTTTGGATTGTGGTTTGGGCACTCGGTCTCTAAAGGGTTCGCCATCCCTGGCCTAAGGGGTACCCTGATTCTTCTGCAGCATGCCAAGGACCAAAGGGGAAAAATGCATGTGCTCAGATAAAAACATACAAGTTAGGGGTGGGAGAAATGGGACATTCTCATCTGAACATCAATTCAAACAATTCTTTGTGATATTTCAGGATCCCACGAAAGGCTGTGCCACTTCATTGCCCGGCAAAGTGACACTGTGATCGCATGCATCGGGTAAGTGAGCTCAAGCTGACTTGTGTCACAGAAGGCACAAAAGCCAACTGCCATAACCTCTCTCTCTCTCTAGACCAGAGGTTCTCAAAGGGGTCGCCTAAGACCATCGGAAAACACATATTTCCGATGGTCATAGGAACCTAGACACCGCTCCTCTATCCATCTCCGCACAGCTTCGAACTGGGGACCGTTGCAGTGCCAGATTCGTTTCTGTCGAGCATCTCCTAAGGGAGGCTGCGCTGCTTCGCGGCCTTTTCTGTGGAGGAAGCTGAATTAAGCTCTGCCAGTGCTGTCACCCTCTTGGCTCTCTCTCTCTCGCTCTCTCTCTCGCTCTCTCTCCCCGTCTGGGCGCTTTTCCAACCAGGCTGGGCGAAGTCTAGTCCTAGACTTAGAACAGTTCATTTAGTGACTGTCCAAAGTTACAATATTTAAGAATACAGCCCCAAACCTCTTATGCAAACAGAATGCATCCTGTCAGTTGTAGGACAAATAACATGAGCAAGCATTTTATTTCCTCCCTGGATACAATTCCTGCAGCTGCAGAAAAAGCAGCAAAAATAGAAAAAAAGGAGAGGGAATGTGCATTTCATTAATGGAGAACAAAGCAACTGGGAGTAACTCAGACTTAAGAGGAAAATACTGAAATAGGCTCAAAATAAATAAAAATAAAAATAGTTGAGACTGAGCGAAGCAAACTGCCAGAAAGTGGATTTTACTACAGAAGCCAGACAGAGAAGTGATTCAGCAATGACTTCTGGACTAGCTAGTAAAAATCACCTAAATGCATGGTACAATTTATACTCTTTTTCCTATTTTAAGTTTTGATGAGATTTATAAGAAGTTTGTTCTTCTTAATTTCCTAGCTTGGTTTTTTTCCCTTTCAGCAGGATTGATTAATCCTATGACCCAGGGAAGGAAATAACTTGTTGATGAGGTTTTTGTGTATCTAGGTTAATCTTGTTGTAGGCGCTGGTGTGTCTGGGGTTAATCCTGTTATTGGTTTCTATGTGTATATAGGGCAGTGGTGGCGAACCTATGGCACGGGTGCCAGAGGCGGCACACAGAGCCCTCTCTGTGGGCATGCGTTCTATCGCCCGAGTCCTAGGCCTTCAGCTGGGTTTTATAAAACCTTTTCGCTTTAGGCCTCTGCTGCCATGTGCAAAAAAAAAAAAGGTTCAGTCAATTTCAGCTTCTTGCAGGAAAAAAAAAGATCTTGCAAAGTTGGAATTGCTTGATTGAACTTTTTAGTCCCACCCAGTCTTCCGTTACCACCGCAGCCACACCCAGCCAATGGGCCACACCCACCCGGCACTCAACGATGGATAAGTGGGTTTTGGGTTGCAGTTTGGGCACTCGGTCTCTAAAAGGTTCGCCATCACTGAGATAGGGCAAACCTGTCAGCTTTCTTTTGGTTTGTTCAAGGCTAGTGCTTATCACAGGTGGGGGAGGAAGAGAGAGGAGAGGAGAGGGGAGAGAGAAAGAGAGAGAGAGAGAGAGAGAGAGAGAGAGAGAGAGAGAGAGAGAGAGAGAGAGAGAGAGACTCTTCTCTGGTACTTTTGTTTTTTGGCTTGACTTTTCTAAGAGAGGGAAATGGATGTTTCTTTTGGAGCAGCCTTTCGTATTTGTAATAGTTGGTTTCTGGGCCTAGGCTTTCTACCTCTTTTCCTATTGTTCCTGCCTGTTTAATATTTCCCAAAGGTATTTCTTTTTCATGGGTATCTAGATGCTAACTTCTAATTATTGATTGAATCAATGATCCATCACAGCCATGGAGCAAGTTTCAGATTAACTCTGGAGTTCAGAGATCTCAAACCAGGAGTGGGGAACCTTGGCTCTTTGATGACTCGTGGACTTCAACTCCCAGAATTCCTGAGCCAGCCTGGCTCAGCTTGGAAACCTCTCCCTTTCCCCTCAGCATGGCTGCCTCAGGAATTCTGGGAGTTGAAGTCCACCAGTCATAAAAGAGCCCAGGTTGCCCTCCCCTGTCTTAAACGGTTGCTCCGCGGGGATTGCATCCCACGAGGGAAGCCGAGCGAGGGATTTCCTTTGGAAACAGGCCTTTGTAAGTCTAATCAGACAGGCTAAAGCTGACAGCTGCTCTTTGCTAAACTCTGCCCTGAGTCCTTCGGGATTGGGCGGCATATAAATATTAAAAATAAATAAATAAATAAATAAACTCCCCCCCCAAAAAAAGAGAAACCAGTGAAGGAGCCAAACTTTTTCCTTCAACCTTCTCCAGAGGAAAGAGGAACGCGACATCCGCCAGGCGTTTTTTCTCCAAAACTGCTGCGGAGTTTTGAAAAACTGCCAGGGCTGCTGCAACCCTACCCAGAACAAAGCGTCCCGTGCAGCCCAGCCTCATCCTGCACAGACACCGCGACACCCGGCCACTTACTTATCCAAGATGAAGTACAGATCGAAGCCCCGTAGCAGGCGGCGCCCCTCTCCTCTTGCTGCCTCCCTCGCCCATCCCAGGGGACCATCAGGGTGTTCAGAAAGGAGGGGAAAAGGCTGTCTGGAGGTGGGTTTTGGTTTTTTTTTTCACATTTCCCTTCTGCTCTGCTTTCTCTCTGGTCCGTTTTCAGGGCACCTCTGCCTTGCGCTTCCAGCGCAGTGCAGCCACTGTCAGCCAGGTGATTGACAATTTCTGGTTCCTGTTGCTTTGCTTTGCCCCAGATTTGAGGAACATGGAAGCCTCCTCCCTCCTCCTGGCCCCCTCCCCGCAAAGGAAAGAGCTGAAATCCAGGGCTGATCTTGGCGCTTCTGCTGAGCCCTGACAGCCCTGCAGCTCCAGCCGTCTCTCGTTCAGGCTTGTGCGGTGCTGCCGCCAGTTCAGCTCATTCCCCTCCCCCCACTACCACTTCTAGGATGGTCCCGTACCACCTGCCACAGGTGGTACGCGTTTCACCAGCTGAAAAGCCCTGTGCTGAAATACTGACAGCAATAAGGAACCAACAAGGATGCCGCGGGTTACTTCAGAGTAGTTTACAGAATTACAGCTAGTCTTTGACTTACAATCACAACTGAGCCCAAACTTTCTGTTGTTTTGTGAGACAGTTGTTAAGTGCCCCATTTTATGTCTTAACATAAAATGCCACAGTTGTTAACTGAATCCCACTGACTTTGCTTGTCAGAAGGTCACAAAATGGGATCACATGAGCCTGAGACACTGCAGCTGTCATAACTATCAGTTGCCAGGCGCCCTAATTTTGATCATGTGACCACAGGGATGCTGCAACGGTCATGTGAAAAACGGTCCTAAGTCACTTTTTTCAGTGATGTTGTAATTTTCAACAGTTATTAAATGAACTGTTGTAAGTCGAGGACTGCTTCTATTGGTTGTTGCATGCTGCCCAGTCTTTTTGGGGTGGGGCAGCTATAATATATTCATCTTCATAATAGGAATGCCAGTGCATTTGAAAGATTGTATTTTGACTGACTGTTGCTTCAGATACCCCTTGGCGCCAGAGCACCCCTATCCAGCTCAACAACTCAGCTGCTACACTGCCGTATCACATTTTCTGAAGAATGCGCAGGACTACGGGGTGGACCCGAAACGGATCGTGCTGGCTGGCGACAGCAGCGGAGGCACACTTGTTGCCAGCACTGCTCAGCAACTTCTGATGACAAAGGACCTGCCACAGCCCCGGGCCCACATACTAATCTATCCTTTCCTACAAGGCCTGGATTTAAATTTACCTTCTTACCAGCAAAACCAGTTTATTCCCCTCTTAGTCAAGAAAGAGGCTGTTCGTCTTGCCACAGTTTATCTGTCGGGAACTGATGCCGGGGTCAATGAAATTATGGCCAATGCTCATGTCCCGCAGGAACTCATGGCAAAGTATCAGAAATGGATCAGTGCGGAACATATTCCGGAGGAATTTAAAGGCCGGGGTTACGTGCCGTTTGTACCTGGTCCGTTTTCAGAAGATCTTTTCCAAAAATACAAAACAGTTTTCGACCCCATATTTTCCCCACTCCTGGCGGAAGATGCCGTCATCCAGCAGTTTCCAGAGACTTTCCTCTTAACCTGCGAATATGACATTTTCCGAGATGATGGCTTGCTCTATAAGAAGAGGCTGGAAGACAATGGTGTCCCTGTCACCTGGCTTCACCTCAAGGACGGATTCCATGGGATCACCTCGCTGATAGATATGGGGTCAATCCAGTTTCCAAGTACGAGGAAGAGTATGAATAGTGTAATCCAATTCCTAGAACGATTCTAGAAATCAAACAGCCTCGTTCCTCTTCCTTGTTCATCTAGCCCTTGCCTTACAGATCTGGATCTGAAGAGGTTATACCCTATAATTTCATTCATCTGTCCTGCTTAACTGACCTGAAGATGGTCCACCAACCCTTTGAAGAGACACATCCTTGCCCTCTCCAGCTCGTTCATAGCCCACCACTCAGGTAGCCTGGTGTCAGGCTGTGCAGGAAACGGTGGTTTTCCCTCTTACCCAAAAAAGAGAATTTCCCATATGACAGTCTAAGTGGCACCGAGGAACCATTGGGAGAGTGGCCAGACGTCTAACTTTTGCGCTCTCCTCCTCCCTATAGTCAGGACAGTGGTCTTTGGAATATCAAACTTGTGGAGAATGTTGAACATGACAGCACAAGGAAACAACAGCCCATCACCAGCCATCAACACCCCAATGAACCAATAGGAAGGCATCACATAATTGCGACTCACAGAATGGCCCAAAGTGCATATAGGTAGTCCTCGACTAACGATAACAATTGAGCCCAAAATTTCTGTTGCTAAGTGAATTTGCCTCATTTTACGGTCTTTCTTGTCAGAGTTGTTAAGTGAATCACTATAGTTGTTAAGTTAGTAACACGGTTGTTAAGTGAATCTGACTTCCCCATTGACAGAAGGCAGCAAAAAGTAATTACATGACCCCAGGACACTGCAACCATCATAAATATGAGTCAGTCGCCAAGTGTCGGAATTTTGATCATATGACTCTGGGGATACTGCAGCGGTCTTAAGTGTGAAAAACGGTTATAATCACTTTTTTCAGTGCCGCTGTAACTTTGAACAGTCACTAAACGAAGTGTTGCAAGTCAAGGACTACCTGTATTCCAGTAAAGAGAGGTTTCCTGAGGATGGGCTCCGGCACGGGTCTGAATGCTCAGAACAGTAAACCTCTGGTCCTGGTGACCGACCCAGATTGGATCTTGCAACGTTATCCTGGGAGATGTATATGTGCCTTCATTTGTCATGGAAAACCCAGTGCAGCTCTTTCAGGAACCATTATTCCCACAGGCAGACCAAAAAATGAACGAAAAAAGGGAATCAGCCCCCAAAAGCTCTGGAGGCCTATTGTGCTAGCCCCCCTCACCCGTTGGCATAGGTTCTGTTTCCTAACAGGACCTTGCCTTGAACCGTGCCTTCCTTTCCTCTGTCTCTGAAGAGGCATTTCTCTCCAACAAGACTAATGCAGTAAGATCTTAAGGGACCTCTCCTTGTTGACGCTTCCATCTCAACTCTTCCTGTATCCGCTTTCCTTGCTCCACCTTTGCTTTAGCTGCAGGTGGTCCCCGGTTGCTGAGCTTCTAGAATAGTGACAACTGACTTCATGTAAACCTTTTGAGCTTCAGTAAAGACTCAAGAAACAAATCCCAGTCTGTTTCATTTCTATTTCATTTCAGATTCATTTTTGCCCACTGCAAAGGGCAAGGAGAGAAAAGGGGAAGATGGCGCAGAGGTGTTGTAAAGGCATGGCTATGTTGACAGAATGGGGCGTGTTGGTCCGTGTCTGTGTGTGTGTTGGAAGGGCACGAACTAGCAAGTCCGTTCGGTGGGCCGAAGACTGCCAGCCCCTCATGAAACAGTGTGTGTGTGTGTGTGTGTGTGTGTGTGTGTGTCCCTCTCCTCAGCTCTTCTGCGATCAGGGACTGCAGGGAAAAATGTTAGGGAATTGGACAGCTGGTGTCCAAATGGAGGCAGAGATGCTGACACAAAACACATAGTTTTATATTAATAAACATATTAATAGTAAATAAGATAATCAGGCAAACAGCAGCATATCAGGTAAATCAACGTATTATGAGGTAAATTATAGAGGGCACTCAGAGGAAAAAAGGCGGGAAACAAAGAACCTCCCCCTTTTCACTCAAGGTAACCAATCAAAGCTTAGATTGCCTCATACAGTAGCCAGCCCTCTTCAACCAATCAGCTATAACTGTGTGTTCTGATTCATTGTCCAACCCTTCACTGCTCCTGCTATTAAATTAAATATCTTAAAAAAGAAGAGGAAAATGTGGAGAGGAAAGATGAACCAAGCCCCAGATTCGTCCTCAACCTGAATTAGGCAAAACAGCAACTGCCTCATCGGACAAGCCAGAATGGGTCTGTGAAAACCCAGGTAGTCCTCGACTTACAAATGCAATTGAGCCCAAAATTTCTGTTGCTCAGTTAGACAGTTGTTAAGTGAATTTTGCCCCATTTTACAACCTCTCTTGCTGTGTTTGTTAAATGAATCACTGCAGTTGTTAAGTTAGTAACACCGTTGTGAATCTAGTTTCCTCATTGACTTTGCTTGTCAGAAGTTCACAAGAGGTAATCACATGATTCCGGCACACTGCAACTGTCATAAATATGAACCATCCAAAGAAATATCTTGTCTAGTTTAATGAAGAGAAGGACTAGGTGTCACATGATAGCAGTGTTCCAATATTTCAGGGGTTTCCAGAGAGAAGAGGAAGTCAGTCTATTCTCCAAAGCACCAGAAGGCTGGACAAGAAACCATGGATGGAAACTAATCAAGGAGAGAAGCAACCTGGAACTAAGGAGAAACTTCCTGACAGTTAGAACAATTAATCAGTGGAACAACCTGCCTCCAGAAGCTGTGAATGCTCCAACACTGGAAGTTTTTAAGAAGAGACTGGACAGCCATTTATCTGAAATGGTATAAGGCAAAGGTCCCCAATCTTTTGGGCACCAGGGACTGGTTCCATGGAGAGAGGTTTTTCCATGGACTGGAGGGTGTGTGGTTTTGTGTGCTGCCTGCATCCCATGGATGGGCCGTTGCTTGTTTGTGTGGCCCAGTTGCTGGCATGCTGCAGCCTGGTACCGGTCCACAGACCGGGGGTTGGGGACCCCATATATAGGTTTGCTGCCTGAGCAGAGAGTTGGACTAGAAGACCTCCAAGGTCCCTTCCAACATTATCATTATCATCAGCAGCATCCAAATTTTGATCACATGACTGCGGGGATGACGTTATAACTTCAAACAGTCACTGAATGAACTGTTGTAGCTTGAGGACTACCTGCACTTGACTTTGCAGAAGAGTTTCCTTTAAGCCAAGCAGCCTTTCTCTCCTGGAATTCCCTAAAGTTGTTTTTAAGAGGGACAACAGGATGGCACCAGGAGGAGGAGACTTTGCCCCATGGTGGGGGGAAAGGGCCACTCCCAAAGGTTTCATGTAGAGCAAGGGTGTCAAACTCAATTTCATTGAGGGCCTCATCAGCATTATGGTTGCCCTCAAAGGGCCAGTTGCTGACTCCTTCTCTCCCTCAGGCTTCCTCCACAGAAGCCTCACTTATGCCATCCCCTTCTCTCCTTCAGGCTTGTCCCACCGACATCTCTCCTCCCTATTGCCTTCTCTGCTCTCTCACTCCTCCTTTCTACCCAAACCCCTCCTTTTTATATTCTCCTCTCCCCCATGCGTTCACTCACTGCCTGGCTGGCTTTTTCACACAGCACTCATTGACTGGAGCTGCATGTGCTGATTCTGGGGTTCCTGCCAAGCCACGGCAGCCTCACAGCTCCAGCTGACTCTTCCCCTGAAGACTGCGTGCAGCTGCCAGCCACCCCGAGGCAGTTGGAAGCCCCAATCAGCTGGAGCCACACGGGCCGATCCCAGGGCTTCAGCAGAGCCCCAGCAACACTGCAGCTCCAGCTGATTCTCCCCCGGGCCTCTCTGGTGCTGCTGCAGCTTCAGCTCACCCCCCTCCCACTACATACTCTATTCAGACTGTGAGTTAAAAACGCCTTCTTTAAATCAAGTCAGATAGATAACTCAGTAGAAATGGTTTCATAACAAAAAGAAATATATTTTGATCAGAAAGATTACAAAGATTACTTGCATTCATGCTGTGTTGTTACTTCTGGAAATTACATCTTTTGTCCATTCCTACAGGTAAAAGGATGATGCTCTCTTCCATACCATCTTTATAACGGCGCAGGCTCATTGGGTGACATCTGATAGCCCATGCTTCTTTCAGACAAAGACATTCCAATCTGGCTTGTGTCCAGGAAGTCTCCCAATGCCCTTTAGAAACTCCTTCCACTGACATACTGATACATGCTCTCTAGTCAGGGTTACATAGAGCTATACGAGGTTACATAGAGCTATATGGTTCAGAATACTCCCGGCTTGGAAATTTATATTTCCACTACTAACTAACTGAAATAGCAAAAAACATAGCATATTTTAGTTTATGAGTAAATTTTAGAGTATTATTACTATTAATAGTTTATTATAGTAGAATTTTTATTAGTTTTATTATTATCTTTAGTATTAGTATAGTTTAATAATTTGGATATTGTATTGTTTAATAATTAGGATATCGACTTGTTTATATTATTATGTTTATTTTTAATTTGTTTATACCTATGTTAAAGGGGAGTTAAAGCGCATTATGGACTTGGTTATTTATATAGTTCACAACAAAGTCCAGTTGCCTCTTGAAAAAGCACCTTTGGGGCAACCATGACCTGGATGACTGAAAACCTCCATGGACATCCATTATCCAGAACTTTTTTTCCTCATTATTGTTATTTAATGGGGAACCCCAAATATTCCCAGAGAGTCTACTTCTAAATAGTTTGGTGTGAGCTCTAACCATCTCCCAATCTTTATTCCAACAGGATCTGAATGGAAAAGTGAATCAGAGGGGAAACTATGTGGGAATTTCTCTGAAGAAATTGAGCAGGAACTCTTTGAAGAGAAAGTCTGGAACCGAATTCAACCCTCACACCAAGAAGGAAGCCAACAAGAAGAATGGATCGATAAACCCCTTCCTCGTTCCATTGGAGAGTTCCATCAAATCTCACTGCAGCAAAAAAAAAAAAGGAAGGAGAGGAAAGAAATGGATGTCTCAGTGATCACTGGGAAATATCTGCAGAGATTGAATCCCAGAAAGGTATTTTGGGGAAGAACTCCAGAGACAGGGAAATGCTTTCTGAAGGAGAGAGTTCATATACATTTCTGGAAAACCGAGAGAAGTTTCTAGTTTCTTTAATTCCTCCATCGTATCAGGCTGTCCATGCTGATGGACAACATCAACCCTCCGATTTCAGCAAAAGCTTTCATGGTCCATCCAACCTGCTGACACCGCCAAGAATCCCTAAAGTGGAGAAGTTGTATAAATGCTTGGAATGCGGGAAGTCCTTCAGTCGCAGCGCCCATCTGACGTCCCACGAGATCATCCACACTGGAGAAAAGCCATATACATGTTTAGAGTGTGGGAAGAGCTTCGTTCAGAGCGCCCACCTTGCCTGCCATCAAATTATCCACATGGGGAGAAGCCGTACCAGTGCTTGGAGTGCGGGAAAAGTTTCAACAAGAGCACCAACTTTGTGAGGCATCAGAAGATCCACAAAGGAGAGAAGCCGCATCAGTGCGCCGATTGCAACAAGACTTTTTCCGACAAACCGAGTCTCATTCAGCACCAAAGGGTTCACACGGGGGAGAGGCCCTACAAATGCTACGAGTGCGGGAAGAGCTTCAGTCACAGGGGCTGCCTCAATGCGCATCAGCGAATGCACATGGAGGAGAAGCCGTACGGCTGCACGGACTGTGGGAAGAGCTTTCGGGTTCAGTCCAGCCTTATTAGACATAAGAGAACCCACACTGGGGAGAAGCCCTACACCTGCTCCGAGTGTGGGAAAAGCTTCACCCAGAGCACAACCCTGACTTTGCATCAAAGGGTGCACACTGACGGGAAGCTTCCAGAAGAGTCTCCCCAAATGCTTAACACGGGGATGGCCGTGTTAGTCTTTCCACCAAATCCTGCAAATGGTTTAGTGGCGCTTGAAAGCTAACATTTAGTGGTACTTGGCTCAATAGTACTAACTGTGAGAGGGATTGTCCTAGTTGACAATCATTTAAATATGAGCAAGCAGTGTGCTGCAGCCGCCAACAAAGCCAACACAATTCTAGGCTGCCTTAATAGAGGGATAGAATCAAGATCATGTGAAGTGTTAATAAGGGTTTACAATGCCTTGGTAAGACGACACTTGGAATACTGCATCCAGTTTTGGTTGCCATGGTACAAAAAAGATTTTGAGATTCTAGAAAGAGTGCAGAGAAGAGCAACAAAGATGATTAGGGGACTGGAGGTTAAAACATATGAAGAACAGTTGCAGGAATTAGGTATGTCTAGTTTAATGAAAATAAGGACTAGGGGTGACATGATAGCAGTGTGTCAATATTCAGCTCGAGAATCCAAATAAAACTCCAAGTTCATTCTGTTTCCAAAAATCTTATTGTTTATTAAGTTGATTGATTTTGCTGAAACAAAACTAACTCTGAGGTTCTAACACCAATTCATAGCCTTAAGCAATAGTTTTCCCAGCCAAACCCCCAATGTCTTACGTAGTCCATATAAACAAGTTCTGTTTGTTATGGGAACTGTCTGCTTCAAATCCACACCTGTTCTTGTGTCCTTGAAAAGGTTTCAGGTTCTCAAAGTCTTCAGCGGAATTGTACAAATTTCATGTTTCCATCTAATCTACTGGAAAGTAAGACCCCCCCCCTCTTACTCTAAAGGCAAGTTGAAAGGCAGAGGAACATAGCTGCCAAAGTTTCATCCTTGAGACAGTGTTCCATTATTTGAGGGGCTGCCACAAAGAAGAGGGGGTAAATCTATTTTCCAAAGCACCAGAAGGCAGGACAAGAAGCAACGGATAGAAACTAAAAAGCAGAGAAGCAACCTAGAACTAAGGAGAAATTTCCTGACAGTCAGAACAAATTAATCAATGGAATAGCTTGCTTCCAGAAGTTTAGTGGGGGTGCTCCATCACTGGAGGTTTTCAAGAAGAGATTGGACAACCATTTGTCGGGAATGGTATAGCGCCCCTTGTTTCTATAGAGGGTTGGACTAGAAGACCTCCAAGGTCTCTTCCAACTCTGTTATTGTCTTCTGTAAATCCATGTGGCCAGCTTGCACTCCTGCAGGCAATGCTTTCACTGACTTTGCTGGGGCCTTGTCACCACTGTTGTGACTGCTCTTCTCTTCCTGCTGATTTGAAGAATGCCGAGATTGGACTCTCCAGTTCTCTCCCACAGGCCATTTTGCAACAGGTGTGGCAGCCAGAGAAGACACAAGGGAATGCCAGAGTAGCTTCCAAAGGGGGGGGCAAGGAAACCATGATCCTCCCCAGGGCACAGCTCAGCCCCCTCCCCAAGGGCCACCATCAGCATTCCCAGCTCTTTTTTTTCTTCCCTTCCTTTTTCCCCAATCACCTTTCCACTTTATGAATTTCTATTTGCGTATATAGGTATTCCCCGACTTACAGCAGTTTGCTTAGTGACCGTTCAAAGTTACAACAGCACTGAAAAAAGTAACTTACGTCTGATTTACACCCCCTGTCATGGTTCCGACAGATGACACTCTTCAAAAGAACTTTGAGGCCTTGTTTACCTTAAAGGATCTTTTATTCGAGTAGCATAATACCGGCACTTACATAATCGAAGCCAAAAACTGAATTCCCCCCCCCCCCCGGCACATAGTATCAAAGCACAATTCCCTCCCTCCTCCAATTAACAGTCATAAATCACATTCCCCAATTAGCTTGAAGTGTGGGGTTCTTCTCCAGCTCTCCAGCCCGCCAATTCTTTATCAGCTCTGGCTCAATAACCTTGATTTTCATGCTACGTTTTAGTGTTGTTATGTCTAGCTGGACTCTGGAATCTGAAACAAAAAAAGCATCATTGGTAAAACTTTCTGTCAGACCCAGCGCACCACCCACCCTCCAGTAGCCCCGTTACCGGCTCACACAATGGCAACATTGGAGAGGCCCCAACAGCTGATCCGGCGGGTCCGCGTTTTGCGCCGCCATTGCAACCACCGAGATGGGCAACCGGGATTCCTAGAGCGGCAGCTCCGTGTTTTGCACTGCTATTGCAACCACCGAGATGGGAAACCACGATTCCTAGAGCGGCAGCTGATGAGCCCACGTGACCAGCTAGGATGGCTAGTAATTGATATACTTAGATGGCTAGTAACAACAGCACGGACGAAACGCGGCGAACGGAGGGGAGGCTGCTTCGTACTTATGTTTATTGGACTTCCAAGTGTCGCTGGGTCTGTCATTAGTGGACGTTGGAGCAGAGGACTGGACGGTAAAGCAGAGTGTTGCCGGCTTTGTTCATTTCACTTCTATGTGTGGGGCGTGGACTGGGGCAGGAGAGCACAGCATTGTTAATTAAGTTATTGGTGGGGTGTGGGTTATCAACTGGGGTTGGGCTAGGCGAGGGTGGAGTATGGTCATGGGTGGTAATTGGGGTGTGTGCTCTGGGCGTGGTAGGTGGCTGTATTTAAGGCACTGGAAGGAGGTTACTTCCAGTGCTAACTTAATGTCAACACAGTGCATTAAACTTGTTGATTGTTCAATGTTCCTGTTTCTTGGCTTTTGTGAAGCACTACCAGGACGTTCTTGCAGTAAGTTAGATGGGCCTTATCCACCTGGCGCCATTTACTGGAGTGGGCACAACATCTCTTTGAAGTGTGGACAGACCACCAGAATCTAGCAGTTCTACAAACGCCTGGGCGGTTGTCTCCTAAACACGTGCGTTGGGTGCAATATTTCCAACGTTTCCGATTCCAACTTAAAGTCATTCCAGGGGGGAGAAATTTCCTAGCGGATGCCCTCTCTCGCCTACCGCAATATGATAGTACGAGGGAGGAGGTGGTCCAGGCCATTATGCCCCCTTATAGCGTCGGAGATCTGCATGTAGATTCCTGCGCGAAAACGACATCGTTTGAGGATGAGGTGAGAACAGCTTTATTACAAGATCCTTGGTTGTTGAATAATCCCGGGTTACTTACAAACCGGACTGGTTTAGCATGGTATGGCAATAGACTATATATTCCCCAGGGATTACGAGATCGCGTGTATCACCGTTGTCATGATGCTAAATTAGCCGGCCATTTCGGTTTCCTGAAGACGTTACACCTAGCCAGACGTCAATTTTGGTGGCCTGGAATGAGAAGAGACATTGAAACTTATGTGAAGGGCTGTCACATCTGTGCACAATCAAAGGTAGTACCCAAAAAACCAGTGGGACTGTTACAACCAGTATCTGATCCAAATCAGCCATGGCAGGACATTGGAATGGATTTTATAGTTGACTTACCGGAGGTACAGGGTTACACCATTATATGGACAGTGGTTGACTTGTTTTCAAAACAAGCCCATTTCATACGCTGTAAGGGATTGCCGTTGGCAAGAGGACTGGCCAGAATGTTTTGAACACATACTTATCGTTTGCATGGGGCACCTCGTCAAATTATTTCGGACCGTGGCGTACAATTTACGGCTCAATTCTGGCGTCAGTTCCTTCGATTCATTGGTACTGCTCAAGGTCTCAGCTCTGCGTATCATCCCAGTACCAACGGGGCAGTGGAGTGGGCCAATGCTGCTGTCGAGCGATATCTGAGGAGCTACGTATCCTATCAACAGTCGAATTGGGTGGAATTGGTGCCATTAGCGGACGTCGCATATAATAACGCAGTACATAAGAGCACCGGCCTCACACCATTTCAGGTGGTGTATGGACGCGACTTTGTCCCGATGCCAGAGTGTGGGTCCCAGGAATCCCAGCCTCGTCACCCCAATGAATGGTTTAACCACGTAGGTGAGGTATGGGGTACAGTGAAAAAGGCCCTGATAAAAGCAGAACAAGCAACTAAACACCAGGCGGATAAAACTCGTAGCTTACAGGTTCAGTTTTGGGTGGGGGATCTAGTGTATTTATCGACTAAATATATAAAGTTGCAGGTGCCGTGCAAAAAACTAGCACCAAAGTACATCGGATCCTTCCGCATAGTCCAGATTATTAATCCGGTGACGGTGAAGCTTCATTTACCGAGTTTGCATGATAAGGTGCATCCAGTCTTTCACGTAAGCTTGTTGAAACCTGTAAGGGAGAAACCCCAAGAACAAACCCCAGGGCCCATCACCCCAGGGCGGTATGAAGTACAAGATATCCTGGATTCGCAGGTGAAGGGGGGTAAACTTTATTATCTAATCTTATGGAAGGGATATCCCCTGTCCGATGCCTCCTGGGTGTGGAAGGGGGATGTCTTTGCTCCCGACCTGATTCGTAGATACCATAGGAAATTTCCACTCAAACCTGGGGAGGGGCCGAATAACTCTTCATGTGCATGACAAAAGGCCTTACTCATCTTAGTATGCTTTCTTCCAGGGGGACATGTGGTGAGGGGGGCCGAATATCAGACCCAGCGCACCACCCACCCTCCAGTGGCCCCGTTACCGGCTCACACAATGGCAACAGTGGAGAGGCCCCAACAGCTGATCCGGCGGGTCCGCGTTTCGCGCCGCCATTGCAACCACCGAGATGGGCAACCGGGATTCCTAGAGCAGCAGCTCCGTGTTTCGCACTGCTATTGCAACCACCGAGATGGGACACCGGGATTCCTAGAGCGGCAGCTGATGAGCCCATGTGACCAGCTAGGATGGCTAGTAATTGATATACTTAGATGACTAGTAACAACAGCACGGACGAAACGTGGCGAACGGAGGGGAGGCTGCATCGTACTTATGTTTATTGGACTTCCAAGTGTCGCTGGGTCTGTCATTAGTGGACGTTGGAGCAGAGGACTGGACGGTAAAGCAGAGTGTTTCCGGCTTTGTTCATTTCACTTCTATGTGTGGGGCGTGGACTGGGGCAGGAGAGCGCAGCAGTGTTAATTAGGTTATTGGTGGGGTGTGGGTTATCAACTGGGGTTGGGCTAGGCGAGGGTGGAGTATGGTCACGGGTGGTAATTGGGGGGTGCGCTCTGGGCGTGGTAGGTGGCTGTATTTAAGGCACTGGAAGCAGGTTCACTGGAAGTTAGTTTCCAGTGCTAACTTTATGTCAACACAGTGCATTAAACTTGTTGACTGTTCAACATTCCTGTTTCTTGGCTTTTGTGAAGCACTACCAGGATGTTCTTACACTTTCATCTTAATTACAGAGATTCTACCTGTTGTGTCCTGAGCCTGCTGAAGCATTCAGCAGGCTCAGCAATGTTGCAAATGGTCCCGGGCAGACCAAAAGCTGCCTGGGACCAGACTGGCTGTCGCCAGCCTTGCACGCATGCGCAAGGCGCGAAAACAGCCAGCTTCCTATTGGCTGACACTGTCTGGGTTCAGGACTCTATAAATGGCCTGCGTGCCATTTTGCTGTTGCTGGTTGTAAGAAGAGATCAATAAAGAAGCTTGTTTGTTCACCATGTGTCTTTGCTTAATACCTCAACCTTGCAAACATAAAACTACCCGATACTGATTGTTGCAATTTCCCCATCTACAAATGTCCCATTATTAAGGAAGGGCAAAGAACTGCATTTCAGGGCTCTGGATTGGAAGGGACCTTGGAGATCTTCTAGTCCAACCTCCTGCTCAGGCAGGAAACCCTATATTGGGGTCCCCAGTCCCTGGAGTGTGGCCTACTATTGGGCTGTGGCCTATTCGCAACCGAGCTACGTGAGCGGCCAGCCATTGTGTGTGTGCAACTTGCACAAGTGGGCTTGCATGCATGGGCATATACAGGTCAACTTACAATCAAGCTGTGTGTGCCAGCTCGCTACTTGTACAAGTCAAGCTGCATGCATGTAGCCCTGTTTTCCCCTCCCCCCAAGTTGCCCTATACCATTTCAGACAAATAATTGTCCAATCGGGAGGCAGATTGTTCCACTGGTTAATTGTTCTAATTGTCAAGAACTTTCTCCTTAGCTGTAGGTTGCTTCTCTCCTTGGTTAGTTTCCATCCGTTGCTTCTTGTCCTGCCCTCAGGCACTTTGGAGAATAGTTTGGCTCCCTCTTATTTGTGGCAGCCCCTGAGATATTGGAACACTGCTATGACGGCGATTTTAGACAATTTTAGTTGAACTGATCTGCCTCTGACCATCAGAAGCAAAAATACCAAATTACAACTGAAATGGCAAAATCCACTCGGCATGAAACCTTGTTGAGGCTGTTGTCATCTCAAAA